>NC_056744.1:1027075056-1027226732 GCF_019279795.1 Protopterus annectens
AATATTTGACAGCATACATTCTTGAGTAACATGTTCTGAATATTAGAAAGAACGCTCATATAAAAGATTTACTTCTGAACGAGGAAAAGTGTTTCCTTTTGAAATATGGTACATTGAAATCTATGGGAAGCAGTATTGAATGCAATAAGTACTTGATTGAAGTATTATTTTTTATTTTTGCCCCCCTTTACTTGTGCTTCAACTGCACTGAGTTTGCTCCCATTATTTCATTTTTTGCCTTTGTGTCCCCAGTACTGCCCACAGCAATTGGGACCTTTCCTTTGGTGTGTTGGTAAGTGGAAGTGGTTCAGGATGCTCAAATTTAGTTATTCCTATTATTTTATAGGTTGTTTTAATAGAAATGTCTTTTTATGGAGGTTTTGTATTACATTTTATTATTTGTTTTCCTTGGAAGGCTTTGCTGATGCTTAATTGAAGTTTTTTTTTTTTTTGGAAGCATGGTTCAGTCATTTTCATCTGCATATTACATATAGGTTAGCAAATGTGGTCTGGAAGTACTGAGAGTTTTTTCTTTCCTGAATTGTTAAGAACTAAAACTTCCTTATCATGCATTCAGATATAACTTCAGATATTAACAGTTAACAGTACATTTAGAGTTGCCACTTTTTCAAATGCCTAGCATGGGACATTTTTTATGCAAGTATGAGGTTTAGACTTCACTTTTTTTATAAGCTTAATCTTGTATAATTTGAGTTGCTTCTGTTGTTTGATACTGCATTAAGGGGCTTTGATACAAAAAATGTTTTATCCAACTATTAGAGGAAACCTAGGAATATATTTTTGCCTAGGTATTATTTTTTAATGTTTTCTTCGCAGGGCATGACTTCCCAAATAGGGACTAATCTGCATAAAGAGGGAGAGTTGGTAACCTTAAATTAAATACAAGCATTATGAAACCATATTTAGAGTAAACTGAGAAAGGTAAAAGTATGAAGTTAAGGAACACACATCATTCAGAAAAATTCTGCATGTAGGGTGAAATTTATAATTCCATAAAAGAAAGCATAGTATTTATGGAAACAAATTTATAGATCATATCTACAGTCCTTGATTATCCATAAGACAACGGAGAGGCAAAGATGTGTTATAGCCTTGTTTAGTGTATGTTGTAGTTGAGATTCATTGTTTATTAGTATTAAATCTATGCTCTCCACCTGCGCTAACCAATTTTGTGTTTGCTTGTGCACACCTACAACTGCAACACACTGATTCAGTCTGAGATTCTGTAGCAAGTCTAAAAATTAATAAAACTTCAAACATACGTCTGTCTTCAAGAGGATTATCTCAGCTGTTACTTACATATGTCATTTGCATCATTAATATGCATAGTTAATGTAATGCAATTACTATGGATTTATTGTTAATATTAATGAGGAGGCACAACTATGACCATGAAAATAGCCACAATCAGTTTTTTTTCACTAACCATCTTTGTCCTGTCATTTTTATAACATTTTAAAATGTACCTTCCTTTCCCTTCATCATAAATCACAAGGCAGAATATCACATTACAGATGCACTTGGTGAAATCTGTTTCCCATTCATCTGCATTAATACATATTTCACAAATCAATTCCAGCTGTTTGTAGTACATGCTGCAGGCTGCTTCATCTGATCCTAAATGACAAAGCACAATGTCATAGCTGGACTTAGAAAAATCTTTTTTCTACAGGCTATGGTGATCCTGCTTGTTTTGCAAAACAAGCTGAATGTAATTGTAAAGGGGCATATAAAATGTGATTTCCGTAGAGATTTTCCAGAACAGAGTTGTTATTTATGCTTAAAAATTGCCAAGCTCACAAACTACTTCAAAGATATTATTGTACCACCATGACCAAAAAGCCAGCAGCACCTGTGCCAAATAGAAGTCAAGAAATTCCACTGAAATATAGAAGTAAAAATACGATTCTTGTTCCACCAATAAACACTTCTGGCACACAGATAAGAATCTGTTTTATTTTCACAGCGTTGAAGCAGTAAAAAAAAACAGCACAATATTAACAAATAAAACTCCTAGCACCTCGGCCACATCAGCCTTTACAGAGTAAAATGCTTACTCTGAGCATGCCTCTTTATAACCATTCTAAAACTAATTAATCAATTAACTACCCTTAACATTTTTAAAGCAGAATACACATCATTATAAAATTACATAAAATAAAACTCTGCTAGTGACATTCCTTATTTAATCTGTTCGGTTGTAAAGTATCATATTTCATAATGAAAATTGATTCTTTTTTCTTAATAAGTATTTCAATGAATCTTCATTTAAGAAATTTGCAGGAATGTGTTCTAATACTGTTACTTGAAAACTATCAAATTCACCTTTGTGGACTGTATTAAAATGTTCCGCTATAGGACTAATTATCTTTTTATTTTTTATGTCCCTAACATGCTCTTTAATTCTTTCTGCCAAACTTCTTTTGCTTTCACCTATATAATAACAACTGCAAGAACATTTTTTTGCATATATAATGCCCCTTGTCATACAAGTAAAGTGTCCTTGCGTTTGAAATTTTCTTCCATTGATATATTGAAACGAAGGCATCACATACTGACAGATAGAACTTCTCAGATATTATCCATTGTTAGCACATTGAATAACAATAGCAGTTGAGGCAGACATATTCATAATGTAAAAAATAATGCCAGCTCCATTGTACAAAGGGATGGAGCCCTGGCTGAGACCCAGGAGACCTGAATTGTATTAGTGGACCTAGTCCTTCAGCATTTAGCTGCAAGGGATAGGAATGAACACCATTTTGGTATTCTGTCTCTCCTGTCAAGGGACTAGAGCCTTGCCTAGGACTACAACCCATGATGGTAACTAGGAGCATTTATCTGGCCTGAAGTAATTGGGGAACATATGATCAGATCACACTCTCCCAGCCTTTTTTCTAATGTACTCCATCACCAGTATTAACAATTAGCTCAGAGAAGAACCATGATGCTCACTCACTTGCACTGAAACCCCCCTGTGAGTCTGTACACTATTTATACTTGTGTTATTGGGTCAGTATACATAGCCTACACTAATTCTACCAATGTTTCTGTGACTTTAAACCATCACAGGACTGCCCAAATCAGCTTTCTCCAAACCTTGTCATATGTTTTATTCAAGTCCAGGAATGCACGCATCTCTAGCTTCTTCTCTGCTATCTGCCTTATTTCAAACATCAGGTCAGTTGTACTGTATCCTGATCTGAATCTGAACTCTCATCTCCCATGTTACTTTCTACTACTGTACGCATTCATTTATCAGTCTCCCTCTCCAGAACTTTCATGTAGTGTGACAGGAGTTTGATACCTCTGTACTGATCACACTTGTGAATGTCCCATGGGCATTGGCATTAGATTTGACTTTAGAGAAATAAGTGCCAAAAAGGAGCAGTCCCAGGACCGATCCTGAGAGACTCCACTTGTGACTGGCCTCTTTGTATAGGTGGACTCCCCAATTCTAATTTCCTGTGTTCTGGCTGTGAGCCAGCTGGCTATTCACAGCATGACACAAGTTTTTGTACCTAACCTCTTAAGTTTGTCAACAATGCCTGAGTGGGGGTCAAGGTAGGCAGTGTAAACCATTGTGTCCTCATTCATTGCTTATGTGACCTTCTTAAAAAAGTCCACCAGGCTAAGTAGGCATGACCTGCCGTTGCTGATACCAAGTTGGTTTGGGCCCAATGTCTGGAGGTTTCCTTCGTCATTATGAGACTTGTGAGTCTGTATCTTCCAGGGTCTGTAGATGGCCCACCTCAAGCTTTCTCAGATGATATGGCAGTAATAGACACAGAATAGAAACTTCAGCAGATGGTAGGTAACTGAAATGTGAAACTGAAGGTGTATAGGATAAAACTGGGTGCAACTAAGACAGTTATAATAGTAAATAAGGGAATCGGAAGACATTGAAAATTGATACAGAAGTGAAAATACTGGGAGGAGTGGTTGAGGTGAAATCAAGTCTGAATGAAGAGGTCAACGTTAGAATCAGAATTGCTGCAATTAAGTGTAAAGAGTATTGTGACAATGTGTGTCATGAGAATACAGAATGTACAAAATAGTGCATCAGAGTTCAGCTCTGAGGCAACAGCTGTTCATACTGGTGACAGAGTACATTAGCAAATAGGTTAGGGAATTATCTCATAAAACCAGTGCCATCTGTATGGCATAGAAACCTGAGTAGTGAAGGCAGAGAAGTTGAGGGGGCTTGAGGTGATGAAGAAGAAGTTGAAGTGGCTGAGATAGGTTGTAGGATGCATGCTGCAGGACAGATGAAGAAATGAGGACATAAGTCCAGATGCCAAAGTATCCCCAATTGCAGAGAAGGACAAGGAGAAGAGATTATGGTAGTTCAGTCATATTTGCAGGAAAGTAAAAGAAAAAAACAAACATATGGGAGAGACAGGAAGAAGGCAAGAGGAAAGGAAGGCATCCAGTCAAGAGATGGATAATTGCATGAAAGAAGACCTGCAACAGTTAGGCATGACCATGGAAGAAGGTAGAAGGGGTGACATTGAATTCACTGAGGTGATAACAGTTGCTGTAACAACCTGAACTCATTTAGAAAATGGGAAGAAATGGGGATGATGATGATATCAGCAGATCACCCCCTGACAAACTCCACATTGATAGCATGGATTTCAAATCATGAAGCATGACTTAGTAGTAGGGCAAAAAAAATAAAATCCAAACCACTTAAGGATCGCAGTTCACCCTCAGCGTCACTCCTGTTCCAGCTGGTAATATGACTGTAGCCATCCATTAGGGGAATGAATTAGAGAGAGAGAGAAGAGCAAGGAAGGGGTTTGATTTCTTGCTGCTCAGGAAAATGAATAGAAAAAATACAATAAGTTAACACAAAACAATCCAATGTGTACAAAGAGTGAAATATTAGAACAGGCAGCACTGACATCAAGCCACACTTGCACTCTTTTCCCTTAAACAAAGAACTAGATTGCCTCCTCCCACATTTTATAGGTAATGAATGTCCTTAGTATTACACTCATAGTCTTGGGCCAGCAAATATCCACTGTTGATAAATTGTGCATTGGATCAGTAGAAATCTCTGAAGGTAGCCCATAGTCTGACAATTGGCTTTGGCTAGTATCATAGGTTACACTTGCTGAATTTGAACCTTGGCTGTTTTTGATGACTTTATTTCTATGCTCAAACCAGCATTTTGCATTCTATAATGAAGGTTAGTCTGATGATGTCAGGTAGTGCCAGCTATTCCAGGAGAAATAAGGCAGTGGATGTGCAACATATGCCAACATAGCTAGCTGGAGTTTTGTAAAGAATTATATGTCATTTATATATCAAACTGATTTTTACAGTTGCTTGTGTTGAAAATGTATTTGTAAAATTGCTTGTTTTAAAATGTACCAACAGTGGGTCCTGCTAGACAGAAAAGAAATACACCTGTATGTCAGATTGTATTGTAATTGTTGAAATGAATATATTGCAACAGAGGATACTGAAAAAAAAAGAAGTTAATCTCAGTCCAGCTAATTTTGAAAAATAATCTGAAATTAAATTACCTGTATTAGGCCATACAGTTTGCATCTTACAGTGCTGACTGTAGCCAGAGACAAAATGTCTGTAAAAACCAGGTCTAGTAATCCTACTGTATTGTCCTTAGGGATGAACTAATTGCTACCCTGGAAGGGTGGATGTTTTTGAAATGGTTTTCCTAGCTTCCAGGTGTTATAACACATTTTAGCAAAGCGCTCTCTCTGTGTATTATGACACATATGTGCTAGATTCTCGTTCACTTGCTAGTAAAGGGGGTAGTGTGGGAACCAGTAGTCAGATGACCAGATGTGTGTGATGTCTTTCTGTAAGCCAGCACTAAAACTATGTTTTAATACTAGATGAGACGGAAGCCTCAGGGCAGTCTGTTTTTGAAACCTAACAAAGAAGGATCACTTATTCACTTGATCTTGCCTTGCTTTAGTAAGTAACCAGGGAATAATAATTCCTTAGATCAGTCAGAAAAATGTAGTGAGATTAATTAAGCACTGTTTTTATGCATTTGTGTGAATCTATCCATCTGCATTATTTAAACTCTGGGGTTTATTGTAAATAGATATTTAGTATTTTCATTTACTTTTATTATTTATTATTAAATATAGTTAAACCTTCGTGGTGGCTAGTTTTTTAAAACAGTATTTAACCTTTGAGAGGACTTGTATTTATTTGGTGACACTGTGGCCACTCCTGAAAGTCTTGCTGCATTGGTCAAACACTACTATTTGTATTAGTATTAATTTTACTCAGTATAATCTGGTACCCTTGTAACAGCCTTAGAGTAGCTGACTTTGGAGTGTTCTAGAAACAGTATCTACCTTATAGTCTGGGCAGAGTGGACATAGCTGCTAAATCTGTGCCAGTCTTTCTTAGGTGTGTTGGTGTGTGTGCGAAAATCAAATCTCAAATAGTGTATTTGTCAGCTACTTGGAGCAGGGACACAGAGCACTGGTTTCACAGAAAGGGTGGTGGAGGACTTGACATGGAACACTCAGCTGAGGACTCAACTCTACAGCTGTGCCAGTGTGGAGTCTTATTTGGGGCCTGGTAAGAGGGAGGAAAACCCAGCCCTAGGACATGAGTGTGTTCCCTGTGTGCACTTAAAGGAAATTGCGCTTGATGCAGAAAGCTGTATCTGAAAATATTGTGTATATTTATTTTTGTTCCAAGTGAATGTCCCTCACCGATCTCTGTGATGAGGATTGAGACTCTGTGATTACTGGTCCAGTGGAAGGGTGTCGCAGTTAGTTCCTCTTATTAATTACTTCTAGCCTTGGAAGATAAACATACATAAAATGTATTTCCCTGACCGAGTGACCATGCAGCTATATGAAAATACATTGTGTTTGGTGACAGACTTTACTAGACTTAATTTGTTTAGGCTGAATTAAAAAAAATGCATTTCCTAATAAGTATCCTAAACATTTTTGTGTCACATCATCATGCTTTGTGACAATGGATTTGACTAAGTCTTGGTATCCCATGATGGTACAAACTGTATCACTAGCAGCTTACAACATCTTATTGGTAACTATATTTTGTTCTTACAGTTCTTTTCTTGAGTGTTTCTGATTGGCTTGTCATATCTAACCTATGATGTGTACAAGATGGATGATTCTTTGTTTGTGGTCTCTGTGATATCCACCCCTCATAACCTTCCTTTGTCAAAATATGTGACAGAATGCACAAAAGCTTGCCAGAATGGGTGACATTGAGAGTGAACATATAAAGCACATTAAAATCCAGTGCACTGGTGATTAAAATGCCTGGGCTATTAAAGCATTATAAATTAGTTTAAATTTCTTCTTTAAAATATTATTGAGCCCTCTGTGATGTATTCTTCCTGCAGTAGAGTGGGTTTGAGAAATAAATGAGTGATATACCCTGTAATGGGTGGCATCTTATAGGTTGATAGGTGCATAGGTAGGTACTAGGCTATCGGTCCTAGGGCTTATACAAGCCTAGCCTTAATGATTCCCTGGCTATTGCTTCCCACAAATATTTACTTTCCTGGACCCCTGTCTAGCAGGGCTACTGATGTGATCCCCGGAGTGATTTTCCTATCTCCCATCCAATCGTCAAGGTTCCTCTTGAAGAGGACCATTGAGGCGCTCTGCCTAACCTGTATGGGCAGCCTATTCCAGAGCATGGGGAGTCTCTGGGTCAGGAACCTATCCCTCCAGCATGTTTTATTCATCATGACAACAAGGTTAAGATCCCTCGAGCATGTGGCTCAGAGAGATTGGGATTTCTTTAAGTGTAAACCAAAAAAGAATGGAGTATGGCTGGACAACAAATACAAAACTCAAAAAAACAGTCGTAGTAAAGGAACCACGAAAAGATATATAGTTGACAAATGTTTGTTTATTAACATTGCAAACTGCCACAATAAACCGTTTTCATCAGAGAAACACTCAAACTTCATCAGATATAAAACTCTGCTCTTTCATCACTTCCCTTATATGAGGGATATATGATATAAGGGAAGTGATGAAAGAGCAGAGTTTTATATCTGATGAAGTTTGAGTGTTTCTCTGATGAAAACGGTTTATTGTGGCAGTTTGCAAAGTTAATAAACAAACATTTGTCAACTATATATCTTTTCGTTGTTCCTTCACTACGACTGATTTATTTAAGTGTAGCATGTCCAACAACTCTGGGTTTGACATGGCCTTGTATGTTAGGCAGAGATTGCCTCTGAGTAGGTGATGTGCGACAGAGTATAACTGGAGTTTCTTTAGATGGTCAGCATAAGGCATCTGCTTTAGGCCTGTGATTCTTTTTGTGAGGTATTTCTGGGGCCTTTCTAGTTGTTGCAGATGTCTTGTGAGGTACATACCAAATGGGGCATTGTATTCTATAATGGATCTAATGAGGGATGAGTACAGAGGGACAATGGCCTCCTTTTTTTTCTGGATGAAAAGCCCTTATTGATGAGGTGTACTACATAGAAGGATTTTCTAATTGTTGTGGCCATCTGGTTATCAAAGGTGAGACCACTGTCCACCTGTGTCCCTAGGTCTCTTATCACACTTTTGGTGCTTAGTGTACTGCCACCTATGTGGCAGTTCACAGGTACATGTTTTTTAAACAAAGGGGCCAACTATACATTTTTTGGCTTTTAGCTTGAGCCCATGGCTCTGGCACCAGTCAGCTGTTTCGGTAAGGCCCTTTTGTAGTATATCCACATAATGTGGGGATTCAGTAATGACTCCCAGCTTGCAGTCATCTGTGAACTTTGTAAGGCAGAATCCCTTAGTGTTGGCCTGTACTTCAGAGAAGTAGATGCCAAACAAGAGTGGTCCTAGGACAGAGCCCTGCAGTACACCACTTGTCACATGTCTGGAGCTGGATTTGGAATCGGCTAATTTTACAGTGTGTGTTCTGTCAGTAAGCCAGTTTGCAACCCATTGAGTGATGTAGGGATTAATGCCCAACTTAGTACGTTTATCTATGATTCCAGAGTGGGGGGATAGTGTCGAAAGCCTTGGCGAGGTCCAAGTAGGCTGTGTGAACCACTTTACCCTCATCCACAGCTCTGGAGACTGATTCAAAGAAGTTGATCAGGTTCAGGAGGCAAGATCGCCCTTCACGAACCCAAACTGGGTGGGGTCCAGTGTTTGAAGTTTGCCAGTGTCTTTGTTTATAAGTTCCATGATAATACTTTCAATGGCCTTGCAGATCAGGCTCGTTAGACTGATGGGATGGTAGTTCCCAGGATTCAAAGTAGATCTCCCCTTGTGGAGTGGGATGACTGTAACTGTGCACAACTCTGTGGGCGCGAAACCTGAGGTGAGGCTATGATTTAACATGACACATAGGTGAGGTGCCAGTGGATTTTGTAGTTCATGCAATACACAACCCGGGATGTTGTCTGGTCCCATGGATGCTGTATTCTTGGCTTTGGAGCGTGCCTTTTTACCTAAGTGGTCGTGATTACTGGAATTTGGCATTCTTTCGGTATTGAAACGGGCCCTTTAGGGGGCGGAAGGGGGGTGAAATTGGCACTGAATCTATCTGCCAGGATATTGGCAATATCCTTGGGATCAGTATATCTAGTGCCATTCTGCTGTAGCTCAGAGCAGATCTGAGTATTGCCATTTAGATTCTTGACATAGCTATAGAATGCCTTGTGGTTGTCTTTGGAATCTTTGGCAATTTTGTTTTCGGAGATAGCTTTGGAAGATTTTATGAGGGATGTCGGCTTTCTACTGAGGCTGGTGAGGGAGTTTTTTGAATCCTGGGTTCTTCCTCTTTTCTGAAACAGTTTCTTCCTTTTGTTGTACAGCTTGCTTATGGCAGGGGACCACTAGATTGGCTTCCTTTTAGAGGACAGCATCTTGGTTCTATTTGGATGGCTCAGTCCATGCACAAGAGAATGTGTTTGTACAGCACCTTAGTGTAGGATTCAGTAGTTGAACTTCCAGTTACCATTTGCATGGGTATCATGATGTTTGTTACTTCTGACTTGATAAGCATGAAGTTGGCTTTGGAGTAGTTTTTTACGGAGATTTCCTTAAATGGGGTGTGGGTGGGATGTGGATGTCAAGGGTGATTAGCTTATGGTCTGATTTGACCAACGAGGGGGTGACCACTGGTGTGGAGCAATGATCTCCCATGTTGGTAATGGCCAGGTCTAGAATATTGGTACCCCAGGTGGGACTATGAATTAGTTGCTCTAGGGCATTGGAATTTATGAATTCCAAGAACCGTTGAGCAAAGGTGTTGGTACAGGAGTAGTTTTCCCAGTTAATGGCAGGGTAGTTAATCACCCAGTATTAGGGTGTTTGGTTGTATCTTAATATTTTCCAGTATGTTTAGAAAGGTATGGTGAGAATCTTGGGGCATGGTGGGGGATCTGTAGCAAGCTACAGTTTGTATTGCAGTCTTATCTAGTGTTAGTTGCATCTGGAGAATTTCAGATGCATTGTGTTGGGAAACCAGCCTGGAGGTGTGAATATTCTTGGTGAATATGGACACTCTTCCACCTTTAGTGTTTCGGTCCTGGTTTGGAGGCCAAAAAGTGTGGTATGAGTTGTAGCCTAGTATTACAGGGGTGCTCTCTGGAGCTTTGAACCGGGTCTCCGTTTCTGCACAGATATCAATGTTCTCCAATTTTAGGAGATCCTCGAGAGAGTGCATCTTGAGGTTTAGACTTCTAGCACTGAGTATCATTACCTTCAGATTTTGCTTGCTTGTACTCATTACGATGGTAGTTTTGTCCTTTGAACCTTGTCTAAAAAAGGCACTATAGGGGTGACAAGAGCCTTAGCCAGTAACCTGAATCCCAGGGGTGACAGGTGCATACCATCTCTTGCAAAACATCGTGGTTTGTCGATCATGTCATCCCAGACAGACAAATACTGGATCCCCTTTGAATGACACCAGAAGCTTAGCCAATTATTGAAGTCGATTACTTTGTCCTTATACTGTGGTATTCTGGGCAATGGCAGGAATGCTACTCAGGGCTAGGATCATACCTGCCTAGGCTACATGATCTGAGACCTCGTACATGTCTCTTTTCATGTAGTCCAGGAAGGTACGTCTCAAGTCATTCACTCCAACATGGACAATGACAGTCATATTTGTACCTGTTGTGGAGTGACTTGATTGCATGCGTTATGTGGCAGATCCTGACACCCGACAGGCAACTAACTGTAATTTTCTCCTTGTTCAGCTTGGTGAGTGGGACATCAGTGTGCCTGACAAGAGTCACCTATGACTAAACTGTTGGGTACGTTGTCTTGCCTTAGGTGCTTAGAGGAATGGTGATATCTTTACTTTATACAAGCCCTAGAAAGAAAGAAAAAATCTATATATGTATATATGTGTGTGCATGTAGGTATGTATGTATGTATATATATATATATATATATATATATATATATATATGTATATATATGTATATACAAACATACATACACACACACATACATATATATATACAGCAGCATACATATATAGTTCATCTTTTACTCAGAATTCAGCAGCTCAAAATTAAGTAGCTTAAGAAAGTAGAATCAAAATCACATCCACTAATAATGGCTCTTGATCTGTAGATATTTGCTTTGAAACAAACTATGCAAGAAAAGGAAGTAACAATGGCTTAAAGGAGCCAACTATACTATTTTTTCTCCTTAAGAATTGAAAGTACAGTTGTTAGCATATACTCACCGTAAAATTTGATGTTTTAATAACAGGATCATTACTGTATGAAAAGCATGTATCTTTGGAGCATAGCTAGATGTCAGTCCCCTGACTTGATCTTTTTTACCAGTTAGACATTCACAGGCTTGCATGCTGTTCTTTCTTGCTATGGCCTACAGAAAGATAGACTGGAAGTAAAACATACTAATTCAAAGATTTGTAGAGTTTACAAGGCAAAGTCAGTCCATGTACTATAACCAACTTTCTAGCGCTCACCCTCATAGGGAATTTTCTGCCTCCAGAAGGCAAAATAAGTCAGACTTGGGATACATTTATAGGTGGCCATCTAGTCAATAAGTTTTACTTTAAGGGAAACAAGGGTATCTTTCTGTTTTTTAATTAACGCAAGTTTATTGACGAGATCAGAGCATTGAGTAATAAATCTGGCACTACAGCATGACTTATTGATTTGTTGATGGATATTTAATTTTTACTTTGACTGTAAATTATTTGTTTATTGGAGGTGAAGGAGATTAAGAAGGGCTGGGTCATTAACAGCATAGAATGTTAGATAAAAATCACCTTGTGGTAAGTACGGGAATGGAGTTACAAGCCTGTCTTGGCAGCTGAGAATCTTTAGTCTGGCTATCTTTTTAGTCAGAAACCTCCTGGGTCATTCTATTTGAGTATGAGTTTGGCTAGTTATAAACTTAAACTTTGGATTTGCAGCGAGACAAGAGGTCCAGGACAACTGAGTCTCTAATGGTGCAGTAAGCAAGACAGATCTCCCCTCAAAAGTATGTAAGACACTGAATAAAGGGCTAGAGCTTCCAGCATACCTTGGTAGCTCAAGGACTTTAAGAATGTGATCTTTTTGGTTAGAAACTATTGGGGTCTTGCTAATTGTTGGATATTGATAATGAGATGCAGCCCAAAGGGGGTATTGTGCTCCATCAATCTCCTGATCAATACTGATTATAATGGAGTGATTACTTCTTTAGACTGTGATGATATTTCCTTGGCAATTAGATGAACTAAATAAAAAGATTTCCTGATGACCATTGTCACATGATGGTCAAAAGAGAGAGGGCTATCAACCCAAGTATCTAAATCCATGACAGTTTCCATTTTGTAGTGGTATGCGTTGGTTATACAGTATGATGATGGGTGGTATTGTCTACCAAAAGTGATACTACACTTTTTTAGCATATAGTTTGAGCTTATTTTTAGTACACCAAGGTGTTGCTCTCTTCAGATGTGCCATGCTTTCTTTCAATACTTTGGATTTTAGATGCGCTGAACTGCTTTTTTTCAGACTTTTTGAGCAAAATATGACCTGAACAAAAATTGTGGCTAAGGGAAGAAATTCAGTATTACTGTAAATGTTTCTCCCTTTGTCCATGCATTACTCCCTAAATGGCAAAGACTGTAGTGTAATAACTGTGTAGAAAATAAAAGAATTAAGCTAATAGTCTGGAGGCTGGGATTCCAGATACTGTCAGATACATTTTAGAGTTTTTTTCCCCAACTTTTTGTTACAGTTATAGCCTGGACAAAAATCTTAACTAGCTAAAGAAATTCAGTTTTGTTTTTTTTTAGTGTAGAAATAAGTTGTGCCCAAGTGTTATTGAGCAAAGATGATAAAAAATAGTTCTCAGTGAACTGAGAAGATAAATGCTTGCAAAGATACATAAATCATATCTTAGAATAGTGTCTGCCTCTCTCTCAAAAGAGAATAAAAAGTAAAAAATAGTCACCTTCTTTTTATCTCACTCAGGCTAGATTGGGATAAAAGTGAATGAGTAAATGACCTCAGTCATATTTTCAAGCTGCTGATGTCACACATCATACAACTTTTGCGGCCTCTCCAGTTGTTGCAGGTGTCTAGTGAGATACATGCCAAATGGGGCATTGTACGCGATGACTGGCCTAATGAGGGGAGAGTAGAGGGAGACAATGACCTCTTTCTTTCTGGATGCAAAACCCTTAGTAAATGAGATGTGCCACATAGAAGGACTTTCTGACCAGAATGGCAATGTGGTGGTCGAAAGAGAGGTTGCTGTCAACCTGTGTTTCCAGATCTCTTTTAACTCCTTCTGTGTTCAGTGGACTACCATCGATGTGAAAATTAATGGGACCCGGGTTCTTCCCAAAGGGAATGACGACACAATTTTGGCATTGGGCTTAAGGCCGTGTTTCTGACACCAGTCGTTGATGTCAATGAGGCCTTTCTGTAGGATGGGAACATCACTTGGGGAGTTAATAATAGTTCCCAACTTGCAATCATCTGCGAACTTTGTCAACCAGATTCCCTTCGTTTTGGTCTGGACTTGAGAAAAGTAGATTCCAAACAGGAGAGGACCCAGGACTGAACCCTGTGGGACTCCACTCGTGACTGATTGGCAGTCTGACTTGGAGTCAGCTACTTTCACAGTGTGGGTTCTATCTGTGAGCCAGTTTGCAACCCACCTAGTGATGTAGGGGTTGATGCCTAGCTTACCGAGTTTTTCTATGATTTCTGAGTGGGGAATGGTATTAAAGGCCTTGGCCAGATCAAGGTAGGCTGTGTCAACCACCTTGCCTTCATCCACAGCTCTGGTGACTGACTCAAAGAAGTTGACCAAGTTGAGCAGGCATGATCTACCCTTCACAAAACCAAACTGTTTAGGATCCAGAGTTTGGAGATTCCCTATATCCTTGCTTATTAGATCCATGATGTGTTCCATAGCTTTGCATATCAGACGCATCAGGCTAATTGGGCGATAGTTCCCTGGGTCTGTAGTCTCTCCTCCTATGTGTAGAGGGATGACTGTACCAGAGCGCCATTCGGTAGGGACAAAGCCTGAGGTGAGGCTGTGACTGAACAGGGAGCACAGGTGAGGTGCCAGTTCATTCTGTAGTCCATGTAGCACACAGCCAGGGATATTGTCAGGGCCCATAGAAACTATATTCTTGGCCTTGGACAGTGCTGTTTTAACCTGTGCAGCAGTAATACTGGGTGCATGGCAATCTACTGTTAATGTGATATGTCCTTTGGGAGGGGAGAGAGGGGTAAACTTGACACTGAATCTGTTGGCCAGCATATTGGCAATATCTGTTGGCTTGGTATAGGAGGTACCATTGTGGAGTAGCTCAGAGCAAATCTAGGAATTGCAGTCTTTGAAGTATGATTCTGTGAAAAGATAAAGAAATAATGACCACACTGTCACAGCCCCAAAAAAGCCACAGTGATGTTCTTTACATACATCTGAGGTATAATTGTGAAGAAAGTTAGTGAAATAAAGGCTGCACATTCTTTGGTCTCAAAAAAGTCATAGTGACCTTCTGTGCACAAGTCTGAATTTTGATTGCAAGGAGAATTTAGCCTGTCCAACTTATCCCTTTAATCAACATGTATTTCCCTAAAAGAACTCCATGGCCTAAAGTTAAACGCCAAGAAATGCATAGTCATACCCTTCAGGAAAAACAAGGTTACCCCTAGCTACCATATAGGTGGCAATCCACTGAGCACAGAAGAAGTGATCAGGGATCTGGGGACCCAGGTTGACAGTAACCTATCGTTTGACACTCACGTTGCTAAAGTAGTTAGGAAGACCTTCTACATTGCCCACCTGATCATGAAGGGATTCACATCTAGATCAAGGGAGGTCATCGTCCCCCTGTACTCATCACTCATCAGACCAATGATTGAGTACAATGCCCCATTCGGAATGTATCTGACTTGACACCTGCAGCAGCTGGAAAGGCCCCAAAAGTTCCTCACCAAAAGGATAAAGGGTCTCAAAAATATGTCTTATGCTGCCCGACTAAAAGAACTGCAGCTCTATTCAGTCGCTTACCGATTGCTCAGAGGTGACCTGTGCCTGACATACAAGGCCATGTCAAACCCAGAATTGATGAACATGCTTCACCTCAAAAAATCTAGATCCCTCAGAACTACAAGGGCGGGAGACCTAAACCTTGACACGGTTATTAATAGGACGTGCTGGAGGGACAGATTCATAACCCAGAGACTCCCTATGCTGTGGAACAAAATCCCGGTACATGTGAGGCAGAGCACCTCACTGGCCTTGTTCAAGAGAAATCTTGACCATTGGATGGGAGATCGCAGATATACCCCAGGGATTACCTCAGTGTCACTGCTTGACAGAGGCACAGCAAAATAATGGGCATAGTTTCTTCAAAATAAAGGGGTGGCGAAAGCCACAAAACTCTAGCCTAGGCTTGTAAATGCCCTTGGGCAGATAGCCTAGTATGAACCTATGAACCACAACTCCTCACCATAAATAAAGTAAATAAATCCCCTGGAGAAAGCCTAAACCCGTACTCAGTAGCAAATAATGGAACTCCTTACCTTTAACCACCAGAATTATTTCTAAGCTACCCACCTTTAAATGCTCCCTAAAAGAATACTTTACAAAATCTTGGACCCACTCCTGCACCAGTCCTGGCTGAATTTACTCAGTATACTTCACTCACTCACTCCCTTGTACCCGCGGTGGTGGTGCTGCAGTAGCGTTGTCGCCTCACAGTAAGACGCTGTCTGGTTTGATTCTCAGCTAGAGCGTCTTCTGTGTGGAGACATGCATGAATGGGCATACCTTCGTTGAAGGTTGTACGTCAGGGCTGGCAACTCGGCATGTAAAAATCAACTGCCAATCATTAGCGGACCCGAGTTCCGCTGTGGCGACCCCTAACCGGGAAAAGCCGAAAGACACAAACAAACAAACAAACTTCACTCACTCCTTTCAACCTAAATCACACTTCACAACTCTCCCCAACCTCCTATTCCAATCCATTCTTTTGTTTTTCTGACTACCTTACCTTATCCACTTCATCTCTGCAGAACTTTTCTCTACCCATTTCTTTCTCATACTTATCTAAGCTACCTGAAGACATCCTCCTTTTCTCTCCATCCTACTTTTTTCTTCCTTCTGTAACCATAGCATGAACACCATGTCTCATACTAAGACATCACCCAATTTCCCTTCACTAGATAAATGAAAACCTGTAAGGCAAAAATCTCTCCACAAAGATCATAGTGCAAACAAAAGATATTATTTAAGCAATGTCATTCTCTGGTTGTAAGAACTTTTTCAGAAACAACACAAAAGTATTTAAACAGTTTAAATACAGAAAGGAAAATTATACCATTCAACCTTATCCAATAAAAAACATGCACTAATAATATGTTTAAATTACTAAAAAAATGTTTAAATTAATAGGTACAAACTTTAAATATCGAACTGATATTATTTTCTAAAAAATGTTTGTCTTTTAAGTAAAGTAAAGAACGAAAGCACTTAAATAATATCTTTGAAGAAAGTTTTTGCAATACAGCCAAGGTCCCTTACGAGTTTAATTTTATTTAGTCTTTTGTACCTCTTGGTTCCAGAGGTTCTTCAATTTCCCCTCACTGTCTCTACTCATGCAATCCCTAATATCTCTTTAAATATCTTATTAGAATTGTCTCAGGTTTCATTTATCACATATTAATCTTTGTAAAAAAATAATATAACTAATGAGTTTTTTCTCACATATTTTCTCTAACTCATATTATTGTTTTTCATTGCATTTTACTGTGAAATATATGATCTGAAGTAGGGACTTCATTTGTCAGCAACCTGTGGGTCTTGGATCCGAGCTGGCAACTTGTTTCATAGCTAATGGATCCGAGCTCCTAGCTCCTCCCCTCACCCATAATCCCCTGCCAACCCTCCATGACCTCAGATCTAGTTTGCCGCGCTTGTGGATGGCTGGATTTTTGTGCTCTTAGCGAGTATGGTCAGTTAAGTGTATTTTTCTTCCACTTTCTCCTATCGTTAACTTTAAAAAGTGTGTTCAACCCCAGGGCACTGAAAGAGCGCAGGTCGAAGCTGGTCCTGGCGGGACTTTTGCCCCCGGACTCGGCTCCGGCCTCCGCTCCTCCCGTGGCACTACCACAGGCTGTGGTCATTGCCACTGCTGCTCCCCCTTCCTCCGGCCGGGACTCAAACTCCCGCTAAAGTGCCAGAGGACAGGGAGGCTAGAAGGGAGAAATGGAGGGAGAAGCACCACAAGCGGCGAGCCGAGGCCTCCGCTTCGGCCCCGCCAGCTAAGCGGGCTTCTTCCTCCACAGCTTCTAGGCCTCCTCCTCCTCGGCTCCGATCTCCTTGTTTCTCCCCAGGACCCAAGGAGGAGGAGGCCTGATCTCCATCGAGGTCATCGAGGCGGCATTCCAGGCCTGCCTCGGTGGCCTCATCGAGATCAACTTTCAGTATGTCAGATGCAGACTTGGACCGGATGATGCGAAGGTTCATCCAGGCCCAGCTGCAGATGGGAGTGCTCTTGCCTCCAGGGGGGAGCTCAACACCCTTTTTTGCTCCAATTGCTCCTTCTCTGACCCGCTACCCGGGTTCGGAGCCGGGCAGCGTCGAAGCCGGGGGTGGGTCGGCACCGACAGTACTTGGCACTTCGGATCCGACCCTGCCCTCAAGTCTGTCAGATCCGACCTCTCGGAGCCATGGGCTGAGCTTTGGATCCGAGGGATTCAGTGTGCCTTCGGCTCCATCCTGGTCGGAGCACACTGGTCCTTTGGATCCTATGGTCTCGGTGCCGGCTCCCATCCCTTCATCGGATCCGAGTGGGAGTTGGCTCTCGGAGCCCAGGGACAGCGGCTCCCCCTCGGCCTTCGATGTAGTGGAGAGGGCTCTTTCGAGAGCATCCGGACCCGTGGCCCTTGTCTCAGCTCCACCCTGCACTCCCTCTCTGCTGGGCCAGGCTTCCATCACCCGGCCACAGGGACAGCCTGCTTCGATGTCCCAGGCTGTTCCATTGGAACAGGATGTTGCTGGCGAGACGTCCTCGGACAGCCCCCCCCCCCCCCGAGGAAGTGCCTGGCAAGCACAAGTGCAAGAGGAGGCACGTGGACTCCCCTGAGTCCTTAACTGAGGACATGGACTTGGATGAAGGGGAAGGCTCCCCAAGATCACCCCCTGAGGATGTCTCCTTTGGAGACATCATGGAAATGCTTAGGATCAGATGTGGGTGGTCTGCCCCCAAGGCTTCCTTTGACGAGTCCGTGTTTCTGGAGGCATTTGAAGCAGGCCCGTCTACCTCTTGGGTGTCCCCTCCGGCCGACCCCCTGGTGGACCTTATTACCACCAGGGTGTGGAAGGACCCGGACACCGTGGAGCCAGTCCCAAAATGCCCGGACAGGATACTGAGCCCCCCCGCAGACCGGTCACACTGGAGCAAGGGTCTCCCCGTAGATGCCATGTTGACTGCGGCAGCCACAAAGAGGGAACTAGCTCAGGAGAGCCCCTCAATCCATCCACCGAGCAAGGAGTCCCGCTCGATGGATCGCTTAGGGAAGCGAGTTTTTAGTTCAGCGACCTTTTCGGTAAGGTCTCTGAACTATATGGCACACGTCATCAGGATGCAGCGGGATCTTATCAAAGAATACGCTGCCTCCCCCCCTGAGTCCATGTTGGCGGAGGACAAACAGTTGTACTCCACCTGAATGGCCACTCTGAGATCTATTTCAAATACCTCTATGCGGCTATTGTCCCACGCCACCGAGGGAGCCGCTGGAGCTAGCGGAGTGGGCCTAGTCATGAGACGTCAGGCCTGGCTCCGGCATTGTGACTTTGCGGAGCCTTTTAAAGCGTCCTTTGCGAACGCCCCTTTCGATGGTTCTGCCCTGTTTGGCAAAACAGTTTGCGAGACACTAGTCCAGAGCGAGAAGGACGGGAAGACGTTGTCTGCCATCGGAGTCAGCTTCTCTGCTCCCCAGCAGTCCTTTTCAAAGAACCAAAAGGGTCAGAAGAAGATGTGGTTCCGGAAATCGCAACACTCCCAACCCGCTCCGGACAACCAGTCCTTCTGTGGCAGAGGAGGACAGAGAGGACGCCACCCCAGGGGCAGAGGGGTCCGAGGAACTTTGGGTCCAGAGAACCTTTCTCTGACTGGCCCATGCAGCAGCCCTGAAGGGTTGCCTGGCTGCTCCACTCTGGAGGCAGTCGGGGGGCATTTCTCGGAGCACCTAGCAGCATGGGAGTCCATCACGACAAACCACTGGGTGCTTCAAATTATATCCAGAGGGTACAAAATTCAAATACTTCATGTCCCCAAATTCAAGAACCTCCCCAATGTACCACCCGATCAGAGGAGGCTGCAGCCGCAGAGATTCAGCAGCTGCTAGAAAAAAGAGCCATCCAGCTCGTCCCCCAAGACCAGCTCGGATTAGGGTTCTACTCCAGGTTCTTTTTGGTGCCAAAAAAGATGGGGGACTCTAGACCAATTCTAGACCTGTCCCTTTTGAACCTGTCTGTAAACAAGGAAAAATTCAGAATGGTCACTCTTCAATCTATTCTCCCCCTTTTAAGGGAGAACGATTGGATGTGCTCTATAGACCTCAAGGATGCGTACTACCACATTCTAATGGACAGACGATCCAGGAGGTTTCTCCGCTTCCGGCTGGGAGCCAGTCACTACCAGTCCAGGGTCCTTCCCTTTGGCCTCACCACAGCCCCCAGGGTGTTCACCAAGGTGTTAGCAGTGATAGCGGCCCACCTGAGACTCCAGGGAATGCAGGTCTTCCCGTACCTGGACAACTGGCTCCTGACCGCCCCAACAAGGCATCTACTTTGCTCAGCCAGAGATTTCTTTCTCCACCTAGCCCCACAATTAGGCATCACCATCAATGCCGACAAATCTTTTCTGGCCCCGACACAAGTTATAGAATTTATAGGAGCCAGAATAGACACCAGAGATCTACGAGCCTTCCTGATGTTGGAACGACTACGGAATTTGCAACTTCATGTGTGGGCCATCCTCCAGTCAGAAGCACCACCGGCGGAATTGTTCCTGAGGGTGCTGGGTTCCATGGCGGCAGCGATAACGCTCTTTCCATGCGCCCATCTGAACATGAGGGTACTGCAGTGGACCCTTCTAGTACAATGGTCCTTTCTGTCCTTTCCTCTCCATCACCCCATCGCTATCAGCAAGGCTTGCAGGAGGGCCCTATTATGGTGGCTTCATGCTCCGGATCTCCATACGGGCCGACCCTTCTGCACCTCTCCCCCTCTCACCACGGTGACCATGGACGCCTCCCGCCTCGGGTGGGTGGGGGGGCATTATTCAGGCAGGACCGTCCAAGGCACGTGGAATGATACAGAGAGCTCCCTGCATATCAACGTTCTGGAGATGAGAGCGGTGCTGTACGCATTGCAAGCACTTCAGAATCTCCTCCCCGTAGGAACTATTGCAATTCAGTTGGACAACATGTCTGTTGTCTGGTACATCAACAAACAGGGGGGAACCAGGTCTTACCCTCTATGCCGCAAAGCCATGAGAGTGTGGGAATGGGCGATTTCCACCAACCGCTTTCTGATTGCAATGCACATTCCGGGATGGGCTTACATCCTAGCGGACAAACTCAGCCGCACCCTTCTTACCCCTTACGTGTGGTCTCTCAACCCACTAGTAGCGAAGCAGATATTCGCAATATGGGGGCAACCCTGCTGCAATCTTTTTGCCTCTCCCTCAAACACCAAATGCGACAATTTCTTAGCTCTGATTTCTCCTCCAGGGGAAACTCCAAGAGACGCTCTGGTGCATGCTTGGCCGCCCGGTCTACTTTATGCCTATCCTCCTCTACCCCTGATGCTACAGCTCTTACAGAAAGCCTCGCGGTTGGGGAGCAGGATGATCCTCATTGCCCCATTCTGGCCTCGGCAAATTTGGTTCCCTTACCTGTGGTCTCGCCTAGTGAATTCCCCCTGGATTCTGGATCCCAGTCTGGATGTAATCTCCCATCCATCGGGCTTACCGACCCCAAATCTGGACAGTCTGAAGCTGACAGCTTGGTTGCTCCAGTTCCACTCCTAGTTAGGACTCCCAGTATCTCTTCACCAGTCAAAGCCATCCTCGTGGCCGCGCATAAACCTTCCACCAGGAAAGTGTACCGCAGTAAATGGAAACGTTTCTCCATCTGGGCGGAGCATCATAATCTAGATCCCTTTATGGCTCCTCTTCCATCCATACTAGACTTCCTAACCGGACTTTTTCAGGAAGGCGCTAGTTGCTCAACTGTCAAAGTACAATTGGCTGCCATCTCCCATTACCATGTGGGACATGACACAGGGCCCTTGATGTCGGCCAAATTGTGTAAAACCTTTCTCAAGGGCACCTTTTTGCTCAGACCCCCTATAAAAGAAGCCGTACCCCCTTGGGATCTTTCACTATTTCTTCAAGCCCTGACTGCTCCACCATTTGAACCTGCCACTTCAGTGGATCTCAAATACTTGTCCTGGAAAACAGCATTCCTTGTAGCCATTACTTCAGTGAAAAGAGTTTCGGAGCTTCAAGCCCTTTCTGTGAAACCTCCTTACTTGATTTTTCATCCGGACAGAGTTTACCTCAGGACCAATCCCTCCTTCCTTCCCAAAATAGCATCAGAAACCAATATAAATCAATCCGTAAATCTACCGGTCTTCTTTCCTAAATATCAGAATAAAGGAGAGTACAAGCTGCATTCACTAGATGTTCATAGGCAGCTGCGTTTTTATACTCATAGAACAGCTGGTCACAGGTAATCCGACCAGCTGTTCATTTCCTTTGCCAAATTTAATTTGGGGAAAGCAGTATCAAAAATCTCCTTGTCACGCTGGATTTCCCAATGTATTCTTTTAGCGTACCAAGCTTCTGGGAGACCCGCACCTGAAGGAGTTTGCGCATATTCCACTCGTTCCATCTCTACTTCTGCTCCCTTCAAATCTAGAGTTCCGTTGGATGATATTTGTTCGGCAGCCACTTGGGCCTCATCTCATACCTTTATTAACCACTACAAACTGGACGTAATTTCTAGAGGGAGAGCATCCTTTGGCTCTGCGGTGCTCTGCAATATCCTTCCATGATGGCCACCCAAGATTCAGGTAGCTGGGGACTCTGTCCCACAGGTTGCTGACAAATGAAGTCCGTACTTCAGATTAAGAAGTTATGTACTCACCATAACGTTCCATTTGAGTAGGTGGCTTCATTTGTCTGCAGCCATCCCCCCCTCCTTCCCCCTGGCCTTCAAAATGGATCTATGTGAGTTGTTTTATTGGAATACCCTTTTTGGGTATCTATAGAGGGGCAAACTTGATCTGAGGTCATGGAGGGTTGGCAGGGGATTATGGGTGAGGGGAGGAGCTAGGAGCTCAGATCCATTAGCTATGAAACAAGTTGCCAGCTTGGATCCGATATCGGATCCAAGACCCACAGGTTGCAGACGAATGAAGCCACCTACTCAGATGGAACGTTATGGTGAGTACATAACTTCTTATTTCTATGTTATTTGCATTACAACATTTTTTCTCTCATATATTTTGTAGTGTAACATGATACTTTGTGAATTAAAATATCTGTACTTGATGTTTTATAGTGCAACATGATACCTTTGTGATTTAAAATTATCTGTACTTGATTTGTAAAAGATTGTGATTATGGAGCTTTTCTCCCCAGGCCTCCACTGAAAATGGGCACTTTCTGGTCCAGTTGGACTTTTCCAGTAAACGAGTATCAAATAAATAAATAAAATACTAAATTCAGTTATTATGGGGCCAGATTCTAAAAGACTTGCCCTCAGAGTAAGTCACTTACTCTGAGAGTTGATTTGTCCCCCAGGTACAAGCCTGTTTCTAGATAGGGCTTGCACTGAATTTAGTCACTTACACCAAGAAGAAGTCTTTTGGAATCAGGACAGACTTACAAAGGAGTCACATCGAGAGCAAGCCTTTTGGAATCAGGACTACGGTCTCTTATTTGACAAAACCATATTGTTCTGGGTGTACAACAGTAATGTTTATATTGGAGCTTATGAAATCTGATGTAATACATTCCATAGCTCTACAAAATTAATGTTGTTAGGCAAATAGGTCTGTAATTCCTGGAATCTGAGGTGGGGCAACCTTGACAGAGTTGTATAACAATAGCCACTTTTACATATCTCGGGAACATAGCTTATGGCTATGCACAAGTTGAACAGTTTTAGGAGGGGTTCAGAGAGGCCAAGTTTGGTGCTTTTGATTAAACAGCTAGGTGTATTGCCAGGGCCCATAGAGATAGTATTTTAGCTTTACATACCGTAGCTAGGACCTGTTCCATAATAATGAGGGGAGGAAATACACTTCAATGACTGTGTCTGGTGTGAAGATGGCAGTATATTTACTGCAAGTGTATTAGCAATAATTTTAAGGACAGAGTGAATAAAACCATTATGAATTAACTCGCAGCATTGCTGTTTGTTATTAAAGGAAAACTCCAGCCCAGAACTAAAAAAAAATCTGTTTTTTTCACTCTGTCTTTGTTTCCAGACCTATTTTAACACCTCAAAATCACTCTAAATGCTTTATTTGTAATTTTAGCATGTTTTCCACAACATAGCTACCAATGGGGCTTGATATATCAATGTGATCTTGTTCTTCCCCAACCCTTTCTCTTTCCCATAATGGTTTGTACGACTCATGCCAGACATAAAGAAGTAACTCTGAATTCCCATGCCATTAATATATAATGGGATTTGTGTGGGTTATTGTTATTTTCTTTATTTTCTGTAAAAGGACTGCTTCTTTTCTGTTTCTAATCACCATATTTATGTTTGGCTCAGACCTTGTTTTCCACTATACTTAGAAGTTATCCAGCTACAGCCAAAAAAGTAACTAAATTGCAGCCTTTGTTCAGGAAGACAGGCCTTCTGCCATTTGCTCTGCTGTGATATTGGAAAAAGATAAGTGCTTATTTTCAATTGTTTTTTGCACTTCTGTTTTCTTGTATGTCTGTGTAATGTGTGCAACTGCTTTTTTTAATCTGTGCAACTGTTTTTTTAGTTTCCTTTTTGTTGTCTGTTAGAGCTGAATATATGTTACTGTTTGTGACCTTTGGAGCTTGTAGTGAAATCTTTTGTCTAGAGAGACCTAGCTGTTTCTTTGTGGCAGAAAGAATCAGTCTGGTTTGGCCTAGCTACGAGTATTCTTGCAACACTTTTATTTTGATTGGATAATTGGGCTGGTTTCTGTTTCTCTGCCTTTAACAGCCAGTGTTTTAAACCAGTTGTACTTGTTTGCTCAAGCTGTTCAAAGCTGCAGTAAGATAGGCATTCTGCCATTTGCTCTTATGTGATATTGGAAAAAAATAAATGCTTATTTTCAACTGTTTTCTTCACTTCTGTTTTACTGTATATCTGTGTAAACTGTGCAATTGTTTTTTGTAATCTGTGCAACTATTTTTTAGTTTCCTTTTTGTTGTCTGTTAGAGCTGAATAGCTGTTACTGTTTGTGACCTTTGGAGCTTGTAGTGAAATCTTTTGTCTAGAGAGGCCTAGCTGTTTCTTTGTGGCAGAAAGAATCAGTCTGGTTTGACCTAGCTATGAGCATTCCTGCAACACTTTTATTTTGATTGGATAATTGGGCTGGTTTATGTTTCTCTGCCTTTAACAGCCAGTGTTTTAAACCAGTTGTACCTTTTTGCTCAAGCTGTTCAAAGGTGAATTTAGATAGGCCTTCTGCCATTTGCTCTGCTGTGATATTGGAAAAAGATAAATGCTTATTTTCAAATGTTTTCTGCACTTCTGTTTTACTGTATATCTGTGTAATCTGTGCAACTGTTTTTTTGTCTCGTAACCACCTGCCCAGCTGCTGTAGTGGTTTTAAATCTTGGTGGCTTTGAGTTGCCTGCCTTTAGTATAATGTTGATACTGGACAGTCCCCCAGTCACATTACATCAGCTCATTCTCCTGTTTATAGTGAGAACTTAGTAAAAGCTCACCTCTGTAGCTTCTGAACCCTGAATGATTTTATTATTTTCTGTCTCTTCACCTTCTACTAAAAAAAAATGTGCCTCTGTCTACTTCATTTTGCTGCTTGTGCTTAGGAGTTCAACTGCATTTAGTTTGCTGTATTTATTACTGCTTGTTGGTGGCCTGACTAAATTGATGATAGTTTTCTGCTGAATTGCTGCTTGTTCATGGTGTCTGTTACTGTTGTGATTGTGAGCTACTGTTTCAAAGCAATGTAATGATTAACTATATCTCATTGCCATCTACTGCAATTCATTGCTGTTTGACTGCATTTTGTTGTTGTTTAACTGTATTTTTTCATACTGCGCGTTCTGTTTTTATTTGAAGTGATTAATCTGTGCTTCATTGTGAGTTTTTTCTTACTGAGTTCTTAACCTTAAAATTGAGTAGCATAGCAACAGATCTGCTGCGTTCAGAGCTTCAGCTGCATGGTTTTTAATGCTTTTTGAGGTATTCCAGCTGCAAGTGTTCCCTTAGTAGCACTTGTGTTATCATCTAGTAGTACTACTCTTAGACCTTTGTCCCTTTACCCTCTTAGCTCTTTCAGTTTCTGACAAATATGGATGGAAAAGTTCTTACATTTTCTCCTGCCAGTCTGGTCAATATGAGCATCCTGAGACAGTGTAACATCTGCCTCATGTACATGGACAACCATCTACTGCTACTACCTAGGAACACAATTTGTGAGAGATGCAGTTACATCAAGCACCTAGTGTCATTGCTCTCTCCCCCACAAACCAGTATATTTGGCACTGAAAAGGTTGGCAACATGAACCCCACACCGCAAACACGACCCACACCTACGCAATACACCCCTGCATATGTGGAGGTCCTCAACAAAAGCATACCCAAACAAAAGTGACCTCCGAGGCATAAACGCACACAAACTCCACTGCCCACCGCACCACACACCACACACCACACATAGTCCACATGCCTGTGTCTCAGCCACTAAGGCCTAAACATAAACCCAACATATTAGTCATAGGAGACTCCACTGTGAGACGCACAAATGTGCCCCTCACCAGACTAGGTAAGGAGAAAGTCACGGTTAGTTGTTTGTTGGGGGCCAGAATCTGCCATATCACCAGTGCACTCAAGTCTCTCAACAGGTACTGTTATGACTGTGTCATAGTCCATGTTGGAGCCAATTACCTGAGATGTACCTCCCTGGACTATATGAAAAGAGACATGATCAAGCTCACCGAGTATGTGTCTCAGGCGGGTATGTTCCTAGCCTTAAGCAGCATTCTACTGTCACCCAGAATGATGCCTCAATGCAAATGGAAAATGATTGACTTTAACAATTGGCTTAGTTTCTTGTGTCATTCCAAGGGTATCCAGTACCTGACAGCCTGGGATGACATGATTGACAACCCACAATGCTTTGCCAGAGATGGCCTTCATCTGTCTCCCTTGGGCTTCAGGCTCCTGGCAAAGGCTGTTGCCTCCCTCATAGTGCCTTTTTAAGGCAATGCCATGAGGTAAAAACTACCAGCATGAAAATTTCATCAAAATGTAAATTAATGGTTATGCTGTTAAATGCTAGGAGTCTAAACATGAAACTGCACTCATTGCATGCATTCTTAACCCTGGAAGAAGCTGTAATTTGTGCAGTCACAGAAACCTGGTTCAAAGCTGTGGGCAGCAAAACAAAAGGAGGTGGAGTTGCAATATATATAAAAAACGTACACACCTCTAGGCTGGTCAGACAGTACGATGCACAGGAAATACTCCAGGTGTAGTTAAAAATTGACAAGACCCCTATTCAAATCATAGCTAGCTACAGGCCTCCAACTCTAACTCAAGATGCCCACTTCACCTATCTGGACCTCTTCGAATCTATCAAGATTCAACCTTTTACCCTGATCCTGGGCGACTTTAACTATTCAACCATAGACTGGAAGAAATACTCATGCCAAAACACAAATTCCCAGAGATTCCTTGATTTTGTCAATGCAAATGCCTTGGACCAGTTGGTTGACACCCGCACAAGTGATGAAAATATCTTGGACTTGGTATTAACCAACATGAGTAACCACTGCAGCATCCCTACAGTGTCATCATCCCTTGTAAGATCCGACCACAAAGCAGCCACTTTCGAAGTCACCATCTCCCCCTGACTCCCCCCTCCCAGCTAGGGTCAAACAAAAAAGCTTCTCCAAAGCTGATTGCAACCTCCTGAGTGAAGGTATAAACAGCTTCACAGCCCCCTCCCCCTCCACATGAGCTAGCACATATGTCCAAACCTACACCAAAGTACTGTATAAGCATTTATATAGCTGCATGGAATCAGGAATACCAGACACGATGAAATTATCCTCCTCATGGAAGAGTAAACTTGTCTAGTGGACATCTACAATAAATAAACTCTATAATAAAAGGAAACAAATTGCTGTCCAGGACCAAGAAGGAGCAGGTGTCTAATTGGAAGCAATCTCCTTAGCCTGAACATGCAAATAAGAGCAGTAGTGAAATCCTCCAGAGCAAACATCGAGTTCAAACTGGCCACATCTACTAAAGACAATCATAAGGCTTTCTTTACATATGTCTGCAATCTCAATGGAAGCACCCAGATCTGCTCAGAACTGGTGGTCTAGGACACCACATACATATTGTATCCAACCTGTTGGCAGACAGGTTCAGTGAAAACTTCACTCCTCTGTCTCCCCATCAGTAAAACAGGACATCCCCAGGACCTGCCCCCCTCCCATTATCTTTAGGGAGTAGGTTGTCACTGCCCTCTCAAAGGCAAAAAATACAGCCTCCATGGGACCCGATAACATCCCAGGCTGCATCCTACAAAACTCCGGCATTAATAAATAGAGACCACAAATCTTATTATACCAAGCTTCAATTTGAACACTCTGCCAACCCAAAATAATTCTGGAGTACTATCTCCTCCATCCCGGTAACAAAGACAACCCCTGTCCCACCCCTAACCTCTCCAACCTAGAAATAGCCACATCATTCAACTCCTCCTTTGTGGACTGTATATTCAAACTAACCTCCAGCTTCCCACAACCCCCTCCTAATACACGGGTCTATATTATAAGATTGACGTTTGAAACCATCGAACAACATATGGCCGACACCATATGATCGATGTCTTCAAACATCGACCTTATAAAAAGGCAAAAAAAAAGAAAAAAGTACCCTAACGGGTTTAAGCAGGGGTCAAGCCCCCCTGCACCCCACACGTGGGGGGCAGTGCCCCCCACACTCCCTGCTACTTAAATATACCAACTCTGAGACTGCACTATATTGCAGTAAATGGAACTCTCCCCTTACGGAGATTTCCGTTTACACGCTCGAGATTCTGAGCGTTCGATATTCTCGTGTTGACAATGTCAGATTCAACATTGTTGGCTTTAGAGAATATAATATAGACCCTAATACACCTCCCCATCCACTGCACTCTCTTCAGACAACAGACATCATTCTCCCACTTTCTGCCTCAACCCTATCCCCACTAGCACTGTAAATAAAACTACTCCTCCAGCTGAAACCTTGCTGTAATGCACCAGATAATTTACCCCCATCCTTCCTCAAATTATCAACTGACAGCATAGCCCTGCCAATCTCCATCTTAAACAGATCCATACAAGAATCCTACGTCCCTTCAATTTGGAAACATGCATTCATTGTTCCACTCCATAAGGGAGGCAAAAATAATGACATTACCAGCTTCAGGCCCGTTGCCATCCTGTCTCCACTCTCAAAAATCCTTGAGAAATGTATTCATACACAACTAATGCCATACGTAACTCACAATACCCTCCTTACCCCCACCCAACATGGTTTCCGCCCAGGCCACAGTGCCATCACTGTCCTTCTCTTCTTCCTGGAATGCATCAACCAAGCTTGACTCTGGCAAACTCATATCTAACCTTTTCCTAGACCTTTCCAAAGCCTGTGACATAGTCTCCCACCCCATACTCCAGTCCCAACTCTCCCAATTCAGCCTGTTCCCTTCTACAACATCCTGGTTCTCCAGCTACCTCTTCAAAAGGCAGCAAGCTGTAAAATGGAAATCATCAACTTCCTCTTTCCTACACACCCCCACCGGCATTCCCCAAGGCTCTGTCCTCTGCCCCTTACTCTTCAACATATCCATTAATAACTTTCAGCACTCCATCCCCAAGTTCTCCCTGAGCCAGTACACAGATGATTCATCTATCATCTGCACTGCTGACTCTCCCTCCAATCTGCTATTAAAAACCCAGTCTGCTTTCACTAAAACAGAAACTTGGATGCAGAACAACCATCTTGCCCTAAATGCAAATAAAACAAAATTAATGATCTTTACTCTCTCCAGAAACTCCTCCATTGTTAATACCTCCTTTTCTATAATTAGCCAAAATAACACTCCCATTGAAACTGTTCCACACACTAAAGGGCTTGGTATCATCATCGATGAGCATCTAAAATTCGACATCCGTATTCAAACAGCCATTAAAAAACACCAAAAACTAGGACTCCTATACAGACACAACCGCTACTTGACCCCCCTCCACCAGAAAGACCTTAGCATCCTCCTACCTCCTCCCCTCACTAATATATGGAGCCCCCCTGCTCACCAACCCCCAACTTGGCTTACAATCCAAACTGGAATCCTGCTACAATAAAATCTGCAAATTCGCCACCAACTCCAAAAATTCATCCCACCATTGCAACTCCCTCCAAACACTACAGTATTACTGCTACCTAACTACCTGATTTTTTTTAAACTCACCACAGCCCACAATCTCATCTTCAAGCCATCCAGCTGTCCCATTCTCTCCAACTCCTTAACCCCCCTACATTCCAACTAGCACACTCCTATCAGAAAATCAAAACCTTGTACAAATCCATAAACCTTCCTGGCCCCCTGGGCAACTTCTGCTATCATACTCCATAGACAACTATGGAATTCTCTCTCCTCCTCCCTTCAAAATACCCCAAACCACACCACCTTCAAATCCCTCCTACACACTTACCTATCCTCAAAATGGATATGCCCCTGCTGTTCTCCTACTTGAGTCCCTCCAATAACATCCCTTTCAGCAGTCCAGTCTCTACTCACCACCAGCAATCTACCACTCTTCTAAATTATTAACTCCACTGCAGAACTGCTATTCTGCTCCCATACTCTACTTCACTAGAGATTTGTACTTCTGAAATGGCCTGAATATTATTTGGAATAATAAATTTACAGCCACTCTGTAACACTGGCATTTCTTCCTACATACTTGCCTAATCTCTGCTAGATGCACTTGTTTTCTGTTAATGTATTTCTGCATTCATTTATTTCTTAAACATAGAAATCCTTAATTCTCCAAATGTTTAATTAGTTACAGACTCAATGTAGAATGTTTTGTCCACTGACACTACTGATACTCTGTATTCAAATGCATTTAATCAATTGTAATATATTTTACTCTCTCAGTAATGTATATATTATGCTTGATATCCATGTTTATAATTGTGTATGAACTTTGTATACTTGTATTGTATTGCCTATGGAGTTTTTCTCCCCGGGCCTCCACTGAAAATGGGCTCTTCTTGGTCCAGTGGACTTCCCTAGTCATCAAACTGACATACATAAATAAATAATTTGCAGCATCATTAGGTACCCTATTCAGCCAAAGCCTGAGTACCGGCTTCATCCCAACTGAGTGGAGGACAGCTAATGTCATCCCTTTGCACAAAGGTGAGCATCCACCAATCCAGGAAATTATAGACCCATCAGCCTAACTAGTCTGATCTGCAAGACCATGGAGCAGATTATCATGGACCCCATTAATAAGGACATTGAAAACATCCAGACACTTGATCCTACACAGTTTGGTTTTGTCAAGGGGAGGTTATGCCTGTTAAATTTGGTCAAGTTTTTCGAGACAGTCACCAAGGCCATAGACGAGGGGAAGATGGTGCACACCATCTACCTTGACCTGGCCAAGGCCTTCGATGCTATTCCCCACTCAGATATAATAGATAAACTCTCTCAACTAAGCATCAATTCATATGTTACCAGATGGGTAGCAAACTGGCTCACTAGTAGAACCCACCTGGTCAAAATGGGGGAAGCCACCTCAAGTAGTAGTCCCATAACAAGCGGTGTGCCCTAGGGATCGGTCTTGGATCATCTGCTGTTTGGGATATATTTCTCAGAGGTTCAGGCCAAATCTAGTAGGCTATGGCTGACCAAGTTTGCAGATGAATGCAAGCTGGGTGCTGTCATCAATTCCCCTAGTGATGTGGACATCCTTCAAGAGGGTCTCACCCAAGCAAATGACTGCTGCCAGAAACATGGCCTCAAACTAAAAAAAAAAATGCATCATCATCCCTTTTGATGAGAGTGATGTCCGCACAGATTATCACATTGATAATAAGGCACTAAGCACGCAATCAGTCATGAGTGACTTGGGCACCCAGGTTGATAGCTAAAATTAGAAATAAAGCATTTAGAGTGATTTTGAGGTGTTAAAATAGGTTAGGAAACAGTGACAGAGTGAAAAAACAGATGTTTTGGGATGGAGTTTTCCTTTAATTGTCTGATGCAGTTAAAGGAGGCTTTATGGTTTCCTTGTATTTCATTTCTAATTTTAAAATGTTTTCTAGTTAAATCTTCTTTTTGTAAACTTTTAGGTTTTTTGATCATCTTGAGAGAAGCTTTAATGTAGGTAGATAGAACTACAGGTAATAGAAACACATCTTTACAGGACACCAACTATATCCCTATCACCATCACCTCCACACATACTAACCCCTCATATTATCACACCATAAATATCAATGACATATGACATAAATATCTGAAAGTAACAGGAGCAGATCTGTACAGGACACTGACAAAACTTCCCAAAAATAATTGTACAATGACGGACATGACATTAAAGTCTGGAGCATTGTTGCTTAACCTCTGCTTTCAACTGTAAGAGTTAATTAGGATGACGGCATCAATAGTCATCATATCAGTGCCAGTTAGTCTCGCATTAAACATGATTTCTGAGTCATGAGTAGAACTGGCCATCACCTCCCAGTTGTGCAGTGTCTGTACAAGCCTAAGACTTTTTATCTGTGAGATGAGCTTATTGAACAGATTATGTACCTTGGTCATGTGCAACAGCATAATTAGGCAAGTCAGAGACATTCATGGCGTATGGCCTTACATACTACACATGTAGGCTTAAAATGGTGGTGTTTGGGAATGCAACACCATCTCGAATTCTGTCAAGTCCACAGTTCTGCAGTTGTTATGCAGACTGAAATATGTATCTGCATTTGTTTGTTAAGACATTTGATGTTAAGTTGTCAATCTTGCCTTCATTCTTGCTGGATGGGTTCGGAGCCGATCCTCGGCTCCGACTCGGCCACTTACTAAAGCTTGAGAGCTAATTTTACCAGCTTGAGGCAACACTATATCCCATGATACAAGGCGAAGTCTACCCAGATCTTGTTTGCCGCTTTCGCTTGCAAGGTGCTTTTTTTACCAGCTCCAGGTAAGTTTCTTCAAATTCAGACTTTTAGTCTTATCCCTTTAGTTTTAGTCACCCTTGTTGTTGTGTGAACTTTTAACGATTAATTTAACCCTATTCCCGGTAGTGTTCCCTATTTTTCTGATATTTATCCCTTCCCCTAAGTTAGGCCTTAAGCCTCCCCCTTTCCTAATTTTTTCTGTCAGGGATTCTGTGTGGTGTTTGAGTGTGTTTGTATCCCTGTTTAAATTTTTTATTATTGGATTGGGTGTTTATTGTGTGTGTGTCTGTGTTTCTTTTTGACTTAGTGTTTCCTCGACACAGCTATGTCGAAGGACACAAAGGTCTCAGGCTTCAAGAAGTGTGACTCATGCTGTCAGAAGATGTCTCTGACAGACGGTCACACTTCTTGTGTTTACTGCCTGGGACCTCTGCACCTGCACCTGTGCTATCTGTCATTCCTTCAGCCCAAGAGTCCTGCAGGAGCGCAGAAATAAATTAATATTGAGGGGCTTATTAAAGCCTGAGAGCTCCCCGACTAAGTCGGCTCTGGGGAAACCCTCGAAACCAGTTAAGCCTTCGGCTTCAGGTCCTAAGCTATCGGCTACTGGTTCTCCTTCAGTGTTGAGATCGGCTCCGGTCGGAGCCGATCCTTCTATATTAGAAGTTACAGTATCGGCTCCATCCGGCGCCGATGCTGCTAAATCTGGGCACTCAGTGTCGGTTCCGGCTGGAGCCGAAGTATGCTCGGCTCCTTCGGCTCCACGTATCTGAAAAAAGAGATCATGATCCCCCTCGTTGGAATCGATACGTTCGGCTCCGAGATCATCCCTGCTCTCGGAGCGGAGCCATCGGAGCCGTTCTTCTCGGTCGTCCAGGCTGTCCGATCACGACCTTGAGAGAGTGGTGAGTAGACTATTAAAGTCTCAGGCATTGGCCCAAATGCTCCATAGCCCGTCTCAACAGACGGTAGCTATCGCACATCCACCTAACATTCCTCCTTCGACTCTCTTACAGAGTTCGGAGCCGGAGCTCCTCAAAGCCGTGACTGTTGTGACTTCGGAGCCAATACCACCCCCCCTTTCGGCTCCGTCGTCCTCTGCTCCGATTTCCTCCTTGAGGCCTTCATTGGAGGGATCCGGGCGTCTGGTCTCTCTCGTTGGCTCCGAGGGGGCGAGTGGCATCGGACCCTTGTCCGACCCCGTTCTCCCTCTCAGAGCTTCTGCGTTGGTGAGCTCAGCCCCGACATCGGCCTCGGAGCCGTCCCTGTCGGTGCGGCCTGGAGTTCCTATCTCTTCGGAGCGGGAGCCTTCTGGCCTCTCTGACGGGGGAGCCTTCGAGGTGATGAGGAGTGTACTAGCCCCTGGGCGTAGTCAATGGTCAGTTCCATCAGCTCCTCCCACTACAGTGCCTGCTGAGGTCTCTTCCCACTCTCTTGCTCCTGGACCCAGAGATCCAATGCCTCAGGTTTCCCCATTGGGAATATCTTCCTCTTCCGAGGCTTCTCCTGATCCGTCAGGTGAACCTCCGCGTAAGAGGACATGTAAGAGGAAACATCTAGACTCCCCCGAGTCTATTACATCCGATACTGACTTGGATGAGTCGGAGGGATCCCCAAGGTCCCCCTCTGAGGATGTCTCTTTCTCAGACATCCTTGAACTCCTTAAGCAGAGGGGGAACTGGCCTTCCCTTAATCCTTCTGAGGATGAGTCGGTATACCTGGAGGCGTTCGGGTCTCGACCCTCCACCTCCTGGGTGTCTCCGCCTTTCGACCCTCTTATGGACATGGTGGCTCGGAAGGTGTGGATGGCCCCGGATTCGGTGGAACCCATTCCTCGGAGGCCTTCTAAATTCATTACGGCCCCACCTGATAGGCAATATTTGACAAAAGGTGTCCCGGTTGATGCCATGGTGGTGGCTGCAGCCACCAAGAAGGAACTAGCTGATCCTTCAGTACCTGTCCATCCTCCTAACAAGGATTCTAGGACTATGGATAGGTACGGCAAGCGGATTTTTTCTTCAGCGACCTTTGCCATGTGATCGCTGAACTACTTGTGTCACTTCACCCGCCTTCAAAGAGATGTTCTTAAAGAGTTGGGAGAAGTTTTACAGGATCCGTCAGCTGCTGGGTCTTAGGATAAGATTAACTCACAGCTAGGAATCCTAAACTCCATTGTTAACTCCTCCATGCGGCTCATTTCATATGCAGCCGATGGAGTGAGTAGGGCCGCAGGCACAGGAGTGGCTTTAAGGCGTCAATCCTGGATGCGGCTTTGTAATTTTGCAGATCCCTTCAAGGCGTTCTTCACAAACTCTCCCTTTGATGGCTCGACTTTGTTCGGACCTCAAGTGAAAGACACCTTGACTAGATGCGAACAAGATGTCAAGACTCTTTCTGCCGTAGGAGTCCGTTTCTCCACCCCTTCAAGACCTTACCCAAAAGGTCAGAAGGGAGGGGAAAATGTGGTTCCACAAATCTCAAGGAGTCACGCCTGACGCACAAGGTCAATTTACCCCCAGAGGCAGAGGGGGTAACAACAACAGACGCCGCCCTAGAGGCAGAGGGGGTCCGCAGAATCAGGGTAGCAGGGAGCCTCTCTCTGACAAACCCTTCCAGCATCCCTGAGATGTTGCCCGATTGTCCACCTTCGGAGGAAGATTATCGCTGTACCCCAAAGCCTGGCTTTCCCTTTCTCAAGACAAATGGGTACAGTCGATCATATCCAAGGGTTACAAAATTCCCTTTATTTAAACCCCAGTTCAGCAAAAGGAAACCCTTCCAGATGTTCCACCCGGTCTAAGGGAACTAGCAGTACCAGAGATTTCAAAACTGCTAGCAAAAAGAGCCATCCAGCCAGTCCCAGCAGACCAAATAGGATCCGGGATCTACTCAAGGTTCTTTTTAGTACCAAAAAAGACAGGGGACTGGAGACCAATATTAGATCTCAGCAAACTAAACAAGTTTGTAAAGAAAACAAGATTCCGGATGGTCACGCTTCAGTCCATTCTACCCTTTCTGGGCAAGGACAATTGGATGTGCTCGGTAGATCTTCAGGATGCGTACTATCACATAAAAATTCACAGGCGCTCCAGAAGGTTTCTCCGCTTTCAGCTGGGGACCAGTCACTTCCAATTCAGAGCCCTGCCATTTGGACTCACTACAGCCCCCAAAGTGTTCACCAAATGTATGGCAGCGGTTACGGCTCACCTGAGATGTCAAGGATTCCAGGTGATTCCATATCTAGACGACTGGCTCCTCACTGCCACCACCAGGCATCATCTTCTCCAAGCCAGAGATTACACCATTCACATTTGCAGAGGGCTAGGGATTTCTATAAATTTCGAAAAATCTGCCTTGTCACCTTGTCAATCTATTACTTTTATAGGCGCCAAATTGGACACCGTACAACTTTCAGCAAAGTTAACAGACCAAAGGATCTTGGACATTCAAAATCACATCCAGGTGATTTTTCTCAGCAACAAAATTCAGGCCAGATTTGCTCTGAAAGTACTGGGTCTTATGGCGGCCGCCATAACATTTCTTTCCCTTGCCCGCTTTTACATGCGTCTTCTACAATGGATGCTGTTCGCCCAATGGTCCTTTCAACAACTTCCCATGCGTCACAGGATCATCATAACTCCAATTTGCAAAAGGCATCTGACCTGGTGGATATCGTCCCCTCAAGTCCATCAGGGCAGACCCTTTGTTCCTCCCGCCCCGGTCGCCACGGTTATATCAGACGCCTCCCTGATCGGGTGGGGGGGGGGCATTATCAGGGCAGGATGGTCCATGGCACTTGGCAACCTTTCGAATGCCACCTGCACATAAATGTCCTGGAGATGAGAGCAGTGCTTTTAACGTTGCAAGCCCTCAACGACTCTCATCCCCTGGGAACTATTGCAGTCCAAACGGACAATATGTCCGTAGTGTGGTATATCAACAAGCAGGGCAGAACCAAGTCCTATCCACTGTGTCGAGAGGCTCTCAAACTTTGGCAGTGGGCAATCTCTTCTCAGCGGTTTCTGATAGCAACGCATATCCCCGGGAAATCAAACATCATAGCGGACAGGTTGAGCAGAGCTATTCTCATGCCTCACGAGTGGTCTCTCAAACAATCTGTGATGGAAGAGATTTTTCAGAAGTGGGGCCTTCCTTGCTGCGACCTTTTTGCTACACCTCAAAACAGCAAATGCCCCGACTTCTTCTCTCTCTTCCCCCTTCCAGGCCATCCCCCCAGAGACGCTCTAACCCAAGATTGGCCCCGGGGACTTCTTTATGCCTTTCCTCCCTTTCCTCTGATACCACAAATAATTCAGAAAGCAACCGCCTTGAGAGCCAAGTTGAGTCTCATTGCCCCTTATTGGCCTCGACAGATATGGTTTCCGTTCCTACATTGTTATCTTTTGGTACAGCCATGGCATCTGCACCCGGTTCCAGATCTTCTGACCCACCAGTCGGGGCAGCTGCACCAATCCATACCTTCTCTCAACCTCACTGCTTGGTTGCTCCGCTTCCATCCCTAGCTAGGCTTCCTATGATTTCTAATCCCGCCTGGGATATCATAGTAGCTTCCCTTAAATCTTCCACCAGAAGGATTTACACTAGTAAATGGCAACGTTTCTCCTTCTGGGCAAAAGCTAGGAATGTAGACCCCCTTTACTGCTCTGATTCATTCGGTCTTGGACTTCCTAGCCGAGATTTTTCATTCAGGATCTTCTTCCTCCACAGTAAAAGTTCAGCTGGCAGCCATTTCAAATTTTCATATAGGCTTGTTGGACCACAACATCATGTCACATAAACTTTGCAAGGCATTCTTTAGAGGTATTTTTTTACTTAAACCTCCGATTAGAGACCCCCCCACTACAGTGGGATCTAAATTTAATTTTAACATCCTTGATTCTTCCCCCTTTCGAACCTGCGGCTACCTGTTCATTGAAATTTCTTTCTTGGAAGACACTCTTTCTAGTCGCCATTACTTCTGCCAGGAGAGTATCTGAGCTTCATGCCCTCTGCATTCGTCCTCCCTACTTAATATTCCACAAAGACAGAGTTTCTCTAAGGACTTATCCGTCTTTCTTACCCAAAGTGGCATCGCAGACTAACTTAAATCAATCCATTGATCTTCCAGTTTTTTCCCAAATTATTCTAATAGAGCGGAACAAAAACTACATTATCTTGATGTTCACCGCCAACTCAGATATTATCTGGACAGAACCAAACATTTTAGGAAATCTGATCAACTGTTTTTATCCTATGCAGAGAACAGGAAAGGCCTTCCAGTATCCAAGGTAACTCTATCTAGATGGCTGTCTTCTGTGATTACTTGCATTTATCAGCTCAGAGGTAAAGAGTTGATTTCTAGGCCAAAAGCCCATTCTACCAGAGCTCTAGCTACATCTACAGCTTTTCAGGCTAGACTTCCAATAGACACTATTTGTGCAGCAGCCACATGGGCCTCTCCTCATTCCTTTGTTTCACATTACAAATTAGACTTGGCCTCCAGAGACAGAGCGAATTTTGGTTCCACCGTTCTCAAGAGTCTGTTCCATTGAGCCACCCAGGATAGAGGTGCTAGGGACGTGGTCCCATCCAGCAAGAATGAAGGCGAGATTGACAACTTAACATTAAGAAGTTATGTACCTACCATAACGTTCCATGTTAGTTGTCTTCTCTCACCTTCTTTCTTGCGTCCCGCCCACCATCCCCCTAGCCTGGTCAGACCGAGAAGATTGTGCCTCTTCCCTTAAGAGGCTTAATCCATTGTTCTAGCTAATCAGCTTTCTAGTGTCACTAGATTAGGTTGATCCTTTTCGGGGAATTATTATTACCTCTTCCTCCTCCTCTCCAGTTGAAGGAATATATTGCATAATTTTCTTAGCTACCAAACGAGATCTGGGTAGTCTTCGCCTTGCATCATGAGATATAGGGTTGCCTCGAGCTGGTAAAATTAGCTCTCGAGCTTTAGTAAGTGGCCAAGTCAGAGCCGAGGATTGGCTCCGAACCCATCCAGCAAGAAAGAAGGCGAGAGAAGACAACTAACATGGAACGTTATGGTAGGTACATAACTTCTTATTTGTTAAGATGGGCTCACTTAGCTACTTATGTGCTCCTAAAGCTGAGGCTGGTGGAACATTACTCGTGTAGTATGGAGTCCCCTGTTGCAAGCAGTCAGGGGCCATATGTAAAGCCAGTTTGCAAGAGGGGGTACTGACCAGCCTTTGCAGTAGCAGGTATGCAAGGCACTACACTGTGGTATCAGTGTAGTGGGAGGTTGTAATTACACAATGCAGCAATGTCATAAACTTAAATACCACGTGTGTGTTATTTTTTATTTCAGTCAGTGCCTTTCCATATGTTGTATCATAATTAGAGTTGTTCCAACCATAATACAGTAAAATTTCCATCTCATTTTCACCTATGGTGCCTTTTTGTGTACTTGTATACTTCCATTTAACACCAGAGCTGCTTTTGGCACCTAACATTTTTGGGTGCTGGCTTCTGTAACTGTGGCTTACCTATTAATAGTAGGCAGTACAAGAAAGGGCAAGGTATAAAAAAGAAAAATTACACTAAGCTTGTTAATATAGGATGTCATCCAGTGGAAATATTAACCATTATCACTTGGTATTCCCATTTTCAAATTTACATTCATAGTTGCATAACTGAGAGAACAACATGGTATTGAAAAGCATAGTGTGAAATGCCATAGTGGGAGACAGAAAATTACATTGTCACTGCCCGTGTATCTCAGCCTGTATTGGAATTATTGCTTGTTGTTGGCTAGGAATTGTGAAATATTTCCCCATGGACATTAACATAAAAAAATGACTGAAGAATGATTACATAGCATCAGGTGAAACCATGGATAGTCCTGCAGAAAATTGTCATTAATACTTGCACTGCAAGTTGTACATCTGGAGTTATATTCAGTGTATAAATAACTTTTTTATATATATCTTTCTGTCTAACTATATTTATGTAAATACTGCACTAAACAAATATTTAGGAAAAACAATTCTTAATGTTATATGAAAGCTCAAGTCTAGCTGAACAAATGTGTTCTGAGATTATAAGGTTTCCAAAGTATGAAAAGTTGTTCGCGAAACTTAAGAAAAATATGTAGTTCTGGGTTATGCTGTGGAATGTAAATATGTGTACAGTCTGCTATAAGTATGATATTCTGTAGCTCATAGATGTTAAATGAGTTAAAAAGTGTGAAGCACGTATCCCTGCTTAAGCTATTAATAAAATAGGCACTACAGTGGCTCCATTTCCATAAGGTTGTATGTGAAATTACAGACTCTCCAAAAGTCAAGGCATGGCATGGTCCTGCCATGTGCAGAGCTACTCTTATGGACCCATACATACACAGTATAGAGGTTAATTGAATATAATGTTTAGGTTTTTTGTATGTGCAAATTGAGTGATTCAGAAAAAAAATAATGAATTGAGACCTAATTAGCATAATTATTGCTCCCAGACAGGTGAATTTGTGTGATACAAGCATGAAGAAAAGCGGGTAGAAATATTGCACTATGGAAGAGCTCATAGAAAAGTAATTAGAAGTGTAGCTATGTGGGGCGAAGGGTGCAGCCGCCTTCGGTGCAAAGTCTTATGGGATGTGATAATAAGATCGATGTTTTACTTTTCATTTTTTTCCTCATGTAAACATGGTGGTATATAATAGGAAGGCATTAGGACCTGGTGCTCCTCCTTGGAAAGGAAGGAGCACCAGAGCAGAGAACAGACTTTTTTTTTTGTTGCTTTCACATCTCTCACATAGAGTGTGAGGGCATTAGGGAGGAGGGAAGGAGTGCCAGATTTTTGGCATGAGGGTATAAGATATTATGACCTGGCATGCTTTCTTAATGGAGGAGCTTCAGCTAGGAGAAATGGACCTTTTTTTTTTTTTGCTGCTTGACTTAGAGTTGAGTGGCACCCATTGGGTGCCAAATGAGGGAGATGTAACTGTGGCAGCAAATTCTGAACCTGGAACAGTACCCATGAGCGGTTGTTAAAGAAATCAACATCTAGCCAGAGTTATGGTACAACACTGCATCTCCTAGTAGAGCCATCTGTCTTTGACGGCTGCACACACAGGATGCTCACACTTCTAGCATGCATGCCCTGTGCATGTTGAGTACATTGAGCTGCAATGCTGTGTAATTACTACTGAGGCTTGTTTTAACTCTGCTCTGATTTAGTCCTAACAGTTAATAATACTTTATTTAGAGCATGTGTTACTGGTACAGCATCAGGTTTTATTTGCCTATGTTATTCTGCTGGCACAGTTTCTAATCCTCTGACTAAAGCACGGTCATGCAATATATCATTCTTAAACTCTGCACAATATCTGTGATTTTTTTCACTGATTCTGCCCGTGCACTAGAGCAAATTCATTTTTCTGTTACACCATAAATATGTGTTGATTTGCTCTGGCTTTCCCAACTTCTGAGTAGCCAAACAACCCAAAATATTTGGAGAATTTCTTTCTTTCAGTGCTACAGTTTGAACAAGGATTTTGTATTTTTATTATTAAATTCAAATGTGCACAGTTTTATGACTTACTGTTGCCATTTGGTGGCTACTGTAAGTTAACAATATGCACACAGGTCTCTTCTGAATATTTTCTAACCTCAGTGCGTTAAATAAATATTCATACAACAAGATACCTTTGCAAATCTGTTTAATTTAAATTCAGTATAAAAGCTTAATATTTGCACCAGCAGTAATTTGAACTCTTGTTACACTGTTTCATATGCTTCAGAAACAATTCATATCTGTATGAAAGGTAAACAGCTCTTTTTTTGCATTTTTTTCAGAAACAGTTAAAAAAATACATATCAATCTGACCAAATGTATCCACATTTACACATTTTAACAAAATACCCTTGTCTAGCATATTTTCTGCAAGAATGACTAAATGCAAATAACTTTTTGTATCATGTTTATAGACACATTTACAGACTAACTTATGAATTGAAAATGTATGAGCATTTGTCTGGATTCTGTTTTGAGTGCTCACGAGCAACAGAGGTTGTGTTTAGTTTTCATTTTTGACTTATTTGCATCATATTTGCATCATATTTTATTTTACAGGCATTCTTTTCTTAGTTAATTCTTTTAACTGTGTGTAAGTTACTTTCTCTGTACTTCTCCAAAGACTTTGATAAGTTTGTCTGTTTGTCATAAATAGCTTTTACTCGTTTCATTTTTTACAATACAATTTATTTTACTTGTTATTAATGAATCTTGCGAATTAGTAAATTCAAAGTCTGTGGCTCTCTTTTTAGTTCAATTGCATAAACATTTGCACTTGCCCTAGAACCTTGTGCTGTTTTAAAGAGCAAGTGTTTAATAAGTTGCAAATTCATTATGATCCACAGTTCTTAAGTTTTGCTGTTTTATCCTTCACCTCTTCTTGAAAATTAAAGGCATTAAATATCTTTAATGCTTTTTACCCAGTGAAATGCAAATGTGCAGTACACTGAACTGTTTGAGACTTCTTAAGTAATCCACTTATTGTGAGAAATAAATCAGATTTCTGGATCTAGAGCTTCATTTCCCCCATCAAATTTCCTCGTAGAAGAAGTAGAATTCTAGGAGAGTGCATGTGAGTTATATCTGTGCTGTGAAATGTACTTTGTTAGCTTCTATCTGAGATATTCTTGAAATTAAATACATTATTTCATTCCTGATGGCATATTTCATCTATACTGACTAATATTTCTCTGTTCTGGCATTATTTAGCATTAGGATAGTGCATAAATAACACACACAAAGTTAAATGTTGTGTCAACTCACAGAGGTATATATTCTAACAGAGATGTTTAGAATAACTGTGTACCACATAGTGTACAACTATGGTTCTTGGGTGGAAGAAGCTATCAAGAAAGTATGTGTAGCTTCTAACTGCATTACATTTTCAACTAGAGGGTTGTTTACTTCTATTTGGGTCTTTGCATAGGTAATTTTTACAGTATTTAATATAGTACTGAAAATACTATTTTAGTTGAAAGTGAATTAGATAAATTTAAGTCTGTACAAAATACAGGCTTCAGGGTCCAGGATTTGAGGTGATTCTAGCTGAATGCTAAGCTCAGCAGTTAATTTGCATTTTAACATTTAGAGGCCTGTCACATTAGTGAATGTACAGTGAAAACAAAGAGTAGTCTTGCTACCCACTCAATTTGCACAAAGGCTGTGATCTGGAAGACAATTAAGGGGCAACTGAGAATGACTTTCAAAATAAAGATAGCATGGAATTAGTCAAACATACAAGAAGACGAGAACTGCATTCCTTATTCATTCATTCATTTATTCATTTGTTTGTTTATTCATTAAGTCATTCATTCGTTCATTCTTTGATAGCTACTTTATTCAGTTTAAGGGCACATTGGAGCCAAAGCCTATCCTTTTAGTCACAGAGTGCAAGGAGGCTGGGACATTAATCCTCAACAGGACACCACTACATTGCAGGACATACACACAGGCACAGGCAGAGAAATAAACCAGTTTGACTATTGTATATACCAAACAACTCCTTTACTCTTAAATGGAAGTTTGTTTAGACACACACACAGACACACACACACACACACACACACACACACACACACACACACACACACACACACACACACTCTGACTCACGTCACACAACCTTCGGTAAAAACAATTTGGAGGATCATCAAATTTTGGCAAATTGGAGGATCTCTACAGCAGATGTTCAGGATGCAGCAGGAAATCCAAGCACTTAGTGAAAACTGCATGGACAAGTGGAAGATTTGCAGGCTGCCAAAAGAAGACACCACGCCTATGAAATGAATTGGTGAATCAAGTTGTGAGGCAGCAGCACTAATTACTGTGATTCCCCGAATGCATATTTGAGTAGAGAAAATAATAAATCTTCAGCATATAGCAAGTTGTGTTATGCTGGAGATTTATTTTTTCTCCAGACACAGATGCGTACCTCCAGACTAAATGTACCATATTCCATCCACTTTTTAGAAATTATATTTTCTCTGCCTCAGTACACGTGAAAAATGACATTCAGCTACATGTGCCCTCAGTTAAGTTTCTGCCGTTTGCTTTTCTGTATCACTCATCAGCCTGTGTACAGAAAGGTTCTCTGTAATGCACTACTTAATATGTACCTATGCGTCTTGGTTCTTTCATTATTTATTCCTAGGAACTGAGGAACACATTCAGTATAATATGGCATGTTACTCGTGACTGGTAGGCTGCATTATACAGAATGTGTCCCGTAAAGCTGAGAAACCTATTGCTTTTTTCTATGTATCCTTGAGTCTCAACTGTTTGAGGATTTTGCTGGGCCAAAAGTAAAAGAAATGCCCAAACCTTCAGGCTGATGACAAAGCTAAAAACAAAGTTTTAGCAGGGCTGTACCTACAGTGTGAATGACTTAAAACCCTGTACTCTCTTGCATAAATGTACCAGCTCTATAGGTACACAACTATGGCAAAATGAGAAAAAAGGTCACTCAGACTGCATCATTAAGAGTGCTCTAATAGAAATAAAAGCCACTGGTGCTTTTCAGTTATAAATACCGATCATCCCACTGAAAGTCAACGAGTTTATGTTGATGAGTTGAAATGTTATTGATTTAAAATTCTTCAACTAACAAGTTACATGAACCAGTTCCTGTATCATACTTTTGCCTTTACTAATATGCTGTTATGAGAATAAAATGAAAGTGAGTTTGAAAAAGAATGGCAGAAAGACATTTGAGTGAGCATGTGTCCAATTGCATGGACCGACTTAAAGCCCTGTCACTATACTCAGTATCCTACAGACTGTTAAGAGATGACCTGTGTCTGACATACAAGGAATCCTCTGACCTATTACTGATGGATTTACTGCACATCAGCAAGTCAAATGACATCAGAAATATTCAGTCTATGGATCTATACCTCTTCTGCAACATTAACAGAATGCTTTGGAGGGACAGATGTATCTCTCAGAGGATACGGCTGCCATGGAACAGACTCCCCAGCCCCATAAAACTAAGTTCATCCCTGTCCATGTTCAAGCACAACCTAGAGCTATGGATGGGACAATTTACCCAAGGACTGCTCCCTGTACTATTAATGAACAGATGAAGCTCTTAAATTATTTATCCCTTACATGGTCCCCTCAAATTATCTATGGTATGATCACAGTTTTTCTCATTAGGGATAATAAATAATAATTAACCATGCTATGGGTTAGGCCATATAACCAAATGGGATAGGTTATTTTGAGCACAAAAAGGGAAATTCCAAGGCTTAAAATGGCCCACAAGGGCAGCTAGCCTAGTACTTAGCTATAAACCTATGAATCGATAAACTTGTGCATTACGGGAGTGAAGTTTCTGGTAGGGAACCACAGTAGAACAAGGGGGTGGAGGTTGTTATGTAAAAAAATTAAAGTGCCTAATATTTTGTATTGACTGAAATAATTATAATGAAAAAAGACCCCCCCCCCACAACATGCACACACTATTTATCATTTTAAAATCATATTGTTTCATTTGTTTAATACATTTCTTAGCTGATTAAAAATCACACTGGTATACTCCTTTATTTTCTTTAGGCTATTGGTATCAGTCAGCAGTTAAAAGAAAGAATTTTCCAGGTTGTAAGGAAAGCTTTGGAAAATAATGTACTAAACCCTTTTACTAATTTGAACCAGCATATTAAGATTGATAAATTTACTTCCTACTTGCTGAACATTCATATTATATGGCGTTGTAATTTCCAAAATCTGGTCTGCCTGCTTCATGTAAACATATATACCTCTGATAATGAACGCATCAGTTGAGAAAATAATCCTCATCTGATGCTTTACCACACATTCTACATCCACCCAGCACAGAATTCTGCTTAAAGTGGCCCTGGGAGAGGTTATGTACATTCCCACACTTCCATCAGTTCCGACAGTGACACTGTGTGATCCCCGTTTATGCAGTATTAAGTGGTCAATTCCATGGAATAATGTAAATGGTGACCCTGGTATTTTTTTATTTTGAGCTGAAATAAGTATAAATAAGAAACAAGTCCATCCTCTCTTGCACCCCTGTCTGAAGCTCCTATTGCAGACCCAGCATCTCTCACTTCCAGATTTGGACTGTTCAGAAGTTACAAGTACAGTTAGACGATCTGCTCCCAGTTTTGAGGGGTGTAAAATAAAATTGGAAATTACTGTGTAGGCAAGTAAAAACATAGATGCTCAATGTGTTATTTATTTTCTGTTACTGTTAATTCCAGTATTCTTAATGATAATTTTATGGTCTTGTAGTCCAAGTGTAAGAGTTTTCAAACATTGTTTAAACTGAATTCAGTCTTGATACATAAATATACTCTTGGTGTTTTTTTTTTTTTAATTACCCTGATATAGACTGGGCTAATTTAATAACTAAAAGTACATCCTTTAAGGAATTTATGAGTATCCTATCATATCACATTTTTGAACAATTGATTACCAATAGTAAATGAAGACAAAACTTGTTAGACATCATTGCAGCTGATACTCTGAGAATTGTACATAATACAACTATTAGTCAGACGTTAGGAAGTTCAGATCACAATTCATGTTGAGATGTTCTCAGTAATAATTTCGAAATCTAAACAATTCAGTTATGGAAAAATTGAATATAATAAACTTCATAGAAAAGCTGAAAAGTGGAGTGCCCTGATGAATTTCTCCTTAGCAATACAGACTTTGTCTTGAAGAAGTTCTAAAACATGGAATGCAGGCTACAGACATAGTAAAACATAACACTTACAAAAATAAATTTCTCCTTTGGTGGATCCATGACCTAATTAAAATATACATCAAAAACATTTTTTTCAGGTTTTTAAGACATTTCCAAATAGCTATAATAAAAGAAAAGTGAATAGTGGCAGCAAAGGTTTGAAAAAAAGAAAATTAGGCTTGAGAAAACTACTTATGAAAGAAAGTTGCCTGCAGATAAAACCAGTAAAAACAAACAGTACACAAACAAAACTAGTACATGGAAACATCATGTTTGTGTCATTTTGGTCAATAATTCTTTAGGCACTGACACTACTGTGTTTTCAAATGAATTTAATATGTTTTGCATAATCGTTACAGTTCCAATGATAAATATGTGAAATTTAATATTCAGTTGCCCAACTTAAAAAGATATTCTTGTGCCAATACTGAAGAATGTTTTTAGTAACCACCTTCAAATGGACACTGTTCCAAGTGGTGGAAAAAAATCACATATTATATCAATTCACAAAAAGGGACATATGGATGATACTAAGAATTATAGGCCAATTAGCCTAAAGTCTGTTCTTAGCAAATGTTTTGAAAGGTACCTTATTGAATTAATGAATGATAGCAAAGGTAAGCCAGCTCTCACTAGTCTTGTTGAAATTTATGACCATATTATGGCAAGTGACCTTGTTATGTCAGCTTGTGTAATATATCTGGGCCTTGTCAAGGAATCTGTCCTCTTTTTGGCGATTTATACAGTTCAGTGTGAAGCAAGTGACAGCGTGGGTGTTATTGGGGAAATAATGCATGTACAAGGATAATGGGAACCAGCACTAGAGGTGAAAGGCCTCTTCACCCCGGAAAGGCATTATTTCCCAATATTACCCATCCTATCAGGCATTATTGTGCTTAAGAAATGGGTTACCTGTTAAATTTATTTCATATTTCCTTTTTCTTAGTATATACATTTTTATATAGTTTTGATGAAAAATAGTTCCTCTGCCTAATGTTTCATAGTTGCTGTTGCATATGTAATTGTTAGAGAAAGTATTTAACATTCAAAATAGAAATATAAGTTAGACAAGTATTTAACATTAACACAGTCTGTCTCTCTGCTGGTCTATATTAAATGCTCAGAGGCATTATATCGAACATCTCTTCAGCGACACAAACATCGACTGCACTAAACCGTGAACATTCAAAACAGCAATTTGTTTCCCTGGGAAAGAAATCGCTAACACCAAAAACACATACACACAATTTCAAACATAACAATGTGGGGGGCTTCACCACCCACACCCCCAAATGTGGGGGGGTCTCTGCCCCACCCCCCTAACTAATTATACCAACTCCGAGATCGCACTACAGTGGGGAAAATGGCAAGCTTACAGGGATGGCCAATCGATTTCTTTCACAGATGATGTCAGCATTCACGGTTTTGTGCATTCGCTGTGTGTGTCAATAAAGAGGCGTTCGCTACAATGCCTCTTCAAGATTTTGATATAGACCCCTCTCTGCCCCCCACTCACACACACACACACACACACACACACACACACACACACACACACACACACACACACACACACACAAAACTGCTCGGCAATTGCAGCCACTTACATGACTGCATACACTTCACCTGTCATTATGATCAAATGAAAAAAATTATTAAAAGAGCAAAGCATTGCAACCAATCCTGACTGTCCCTGATTTTGCAGAACATCTCTTTTGCCTCCTTTGTTTCCCAATGAATCATTGAGGATTACAGTTAGGCAATAAAGCTAGACATTACAGTATAATACTTCTTATTGTTCAGATAATGTGTGTTGATGAAGAGCCTCTTGAATTTGAATTCTTGAGGAAAGAAGTTGCGAGGTATGCGCTTACCCTCTCACTTGCTTACTGTCTCATACAAACACACATACACTTTCAAAGAGAAATTATTTTTTTATGTTTTTACCTTATTAAATATGTCATTTTGAACTGTGCTTAGTGATGATTAAGTAAAATGTCAAGTTCTTGTAACTGCTATTGCAGTTACTTTTGCTAGCTGAGTTTTTTAATTTACCTTTTTTATTATTTCACATTTGTTGACAGCAAAGCTGTGTTTAGAGAATGTAATAATGGTGGATATTTGTTTTTTTTTTCTGTCTGAGCTGCACAATAGCTTAAAATGTTACCGTGATGTGGCAAACTTGTTTTTTTACTGAGTAGTACCTGTACATGAACGTACTTTTGGAGAATATCCATTCTCTAATCAGTGTGAAGATGTATGCTTTATCCATTGTCTAAGCTGAGTTTAACTAATGTATTATTTTGTTAGCATGACTGAAAGGAAGTTTACAAGTCATGGTTATTAATGGTATTTCAACAGATTACTTACCAGCTAATTCTCAGGGATTTATATTAAGTCTAATCTTGTTAAACATAGTTTTTGATACAACTACAAAAATAGACAGTGCTGACTAAGCACATAAACCCGGCTAATAATTACAAGTGATAATAATTTCATTATACACTTTTATATGGAGGAGTTCAGTACTTGGACTAATGCTATTGGACTTAAATTTAATTTAGAGAAATGTAGAATTATGTATTTTGGAAAATCCCATAGTACAAAACCCATACATATGTCATTAATCACATTGCTAGAGGTAAACTGTTACAAACATTTATACATTTTCTGATAGTGTTAGCATGTAATCCAAAGGATAAACTATGTGTCAAGCCCAGAAACAAGTAGAAAACATGACTAAAAATCTTGATGTTAAGTTGTCAATCTCGCCTTCATTCTTGCTGGATGGGTTCGGAGCTGACCCTCGGCTCCGACTCAGCCAGTACTAATGCTCGAGAGCTTATTCCACTGGCTCGAGGCTCCCCTATATCCCACAATGCTAGGCGGTAACTACTCAGATCTCGTTTGCCGCTTAGCTGACGAGGTGCTTTCTTCTACCGGCTCTGGCAGGTTAGTGAGTTTTCTTGTTAAAAAAACTTCAATTTTCTACCCCTATCCTTTCTATTTAGTTTAGTTTTTATACAGAGTATCCCTTTAGTTTAAATCGGGTCCCCCTTGTGTTTGTATTCCCGTTTTATCCCCTTTTTAACTTTTAGGCCTTTGGCCCACTCCTTTTTTTTCCCTGTCCTTTCAGTGTGACTGGATTTTTATTTGGTTAAAGGGTGTGTCTGTGTGTTGTGTTTGTGTTACATACAGCCTTTTTAGGATGTTTAAAGACTCCAAGGTCTCAGGCTTCAAGAAGTGTGATTCGTGCTGTCAGAAAATGTCTCTGACAGACGGTCACACTTCTTGTGTCTATTGCCTGGGACCTTTGCACCTGCAGGACTCATGTGCTGTTTGCCATGCATTCAGCCCTAGAGTCCTGCAGGAATGCAAAAACAAACTCATACTTCGAGGCTTGTTAAAGCCTGAAGGTCCCCCGACCCAGTCTGCATCAGGGAAGCCTTCAAAGACATCCCGGCCATCGGCTCCAGCTTCAGAGCCGTCTCCTGGGAGCATTAAAGCTACTTCAACATCGGCTCCGGCTGGAGTCGATGTTTTGAAGTCTCAAACCGTTACCTCGGCTCCGGCCGGAGCCGAGGTTGTCAAGACTCAGTTGGCTCCGATAGGCTTATCGGAGCCACCTTCAAAGAAGAGGTCGAGGTCCCCTTCCATCGGCTCCATCCACTCTGCTCCAGGATCCCCTCTTCTGTCGGAGCGGAGCCATAGGTCTCATTCCTCTCAGTCCTCCAGGCTGTCCGACCATGACTTACAAAGGGTGGTGAGTAGACTTCTCAAGTCCGAGGCACTGGCCCAAATGCTACATAGCCCTTCTCAACAGTCAGCGGCTATTCCCATCCCTGATTCTATTCCTCCTCCGACTCCTTTGATTTCGGAGCCGGGGCTCATCGGAGCCGTGGCTGTCGGTGCTTCGGAGCTGATACTTCCCTTTCGGCTCCGTTGTCTGCTCCGATTTCCTCCTTGGAGGGATCTCGGCGCCGGGCTTCCCTCGTCAGCTCCGAGGGAGCTAGTGTCATCGGACCCTTGTCCGACCCCGTTCTCCCTCTCGGATTGTCGGCGCTGGTGAGTTCGGCTCCGACATTGGCCTCGGAGCCGTCCCTGTCGGTGCCGGGGGGGTCCTTGTCTCCTCAGAGGGGGGACCTCCGGCCTTGGCTGATAGGGGCACCTTCGAGGTCATGCGGAGCGTGCTAGACCCAGTGTCTACCCTACAGTCGGCTCCATCAGCTCCTCCCTCTTCAGTGCCTGCGGTAGTTTCTACCCACCCCCTTGTAACAGACCGTAGAGAGCCAGCTCCTCAGGTTTCCCCACTGGGAATATCCTCCTCTTCTGAGGCCTCTCCTGATCCGGTAGGAGAACCCCCTCGGAAGAGACAGTGCAAGAGGAAGCACATTGACTCCCCTGAGTCTATCACCTCTGACACCGACTTGGAGGAATCTGAAGGTTCCCCTCGGTCCCCCTCTGAGGATGTCTCTTTTGCTGACATCCTTGAAATCCTGAAACAGAGGGGGAACTGGCCCGCCCTTAACCCTTCAGAGGATGAGTCGGTTTACCTTGAGGCGTTTGGCTCTCGCCCTTCCACCTCCTGGGTGTCCCCTCCCTTTGACCCCCTCATGGAAGTGGTGGCAAGGAAGGCTTGGACGGCCCCTGATTCAGTGGAACCTACCCCAAGGATGCCGTCAAAATTTTATTACTGCCCCAAAAGAGAAAGAGTTTCTATCTAAAGGTGTCTCTGTTGATGCCATGGTGGTGGCCGCAGCCACTAAGAAGGAGTTAGCCGATCCTTCGGTACCTGTCCATCCTCCTAATAAGGAGTCTAGGACCATGGACAGGTACGGTAAGCGGATGTTTTCATCAGCGACCTTTTCCATGTGGTCGCTGAACTACTTGTGTCACTTCATCCGTCTCCAGAGAGATTTGCTCAAGGATATGGGTGAGGCCATGCAGGATCCAACAGCTGAGGGGTTCCAAGACAAAATGAACTCCCAGTTGGCAACCCTGAATTCGATTGTCAACTCCTCCATGCGGCTTATCTCATATGCGGCTGATGGGGCGAGTAGGGCCGCAGGCACAGGTGTAGCTTTACGACGTCACGCCTGGATGCGGCTTTGCAATTTTGAGGACCCTTTCAAGGCATCCTTCACCAATTCCCCCTTTGATGGCTCAACGTTGTTTGGACCTCGGGTAAAGGATACATTGACTAGGTGCGAGCAGGAAGGTAAGACTCTCTGCCGTGGGAGTCCATTTTTCTACCCCTTTCAGACCTTATCCAAAAGGTCAGGGGGGGGGGATGTGGTTCCGTAAACCACAGGGAGTCTCATCTGACGCACAAAGTCGATTCCCCTCTAGAGGCAGAGGGGGGAATAACAATAGACGCCGCCCTAGGGGCAGAGGTGGTCCGCAAAACCAGGGTAGCAGAGAAACTTTCTCTGATAAACCCTTTCAGCATCCCTGTGGAGCTGCCAGGCTGTCCACCTTTGGAGGCAGTCGGGGAAGATTATCACTGTACCCAAAAGCCTGGCTTTCCCTCACTCAAGACAAATGGGTACAGTCAATCATAGCCGAGGGTTACAAAATTCCCTTTATTCACATCCCATCCCAACCCAAAGGATCCCTTCCAGACGTTCCACCCAGTCTAAGGGAACAAGCAGCATTAGAAATATCAAAGCTGCTGTCAAAAAGAGCTATCCAACCAGTCCCAGCAGACCAGCAAGGATCCGGAATCTACTCCAAATTCTTTTTGTTACCAAGAAAAACAGGGGACTGGAGACCAATACTGGATCTCAGCAAGCTAAACAATTATATCAAAAAAACAAAATTCCAGATGGTCACGGTACAGTCCATTCTACCCTTCTTGGGTCAGGACAATTGGATGTGCTCGATAGACCTTCAGGATGCGTACTACCATATCAAAATGCACAGACGCTCCAGGAGGTTTCTCCGCTTCAGGCTGGGAGCTAGTCACTACCAGTTCAGAGCCCTGCCCTTTGGTCTCACTACAGCCCCCCGAGTGTTTACCAAATGCATGGCAGTGGTCGCGGCTCACTTGAGACGTCAAGGATTCCAGGTGTTTCCATATTTGGATGACTGGCTCCTTACCGCCACCACCAGACATCAACTGCTTCTATCCAGAGACTTTACCATCCAAACTTGCCAAGCTCTAGGCATTTCAATAAATTTCGAAAAATCTGCCTTGTCGCCTTGTCAATCTATTACCTTTATAGGCGCCACCTTAGACACAGTCCATCTTTCCGCCAGACTTACAAAGCAAAGAGTATTAGATATCCGCAAACAAGTTTACCTTCTACTTCAATGCAACTAGATCAAAGCCAGGGTAGTCTTGAAGGTATTAGGACTCATGGCAGCTACTATTACACTTCTCCCCTTAGCTCGTTTTCACATGCAGATCCTCCAGTGGATGCTGTTTTCTCAATGGTCCTTCCAACAGCTCCCGATGTCTCACATCATCCTACTAACTCAATCATGCAAGAATCACCTGCCTTGGTGGATCACATCACCTCAAGTTATCCAGGGCAGACCCTTCATTCTCCCCCCCCCCAATCGTCACAGTGACAACGGACGCCTCCCTGATCAGGTGGGGGGGGGGCATTATCAGGGCAGGACAGTCCAGGGCACGTGGCAATCTTTCGAGTGCCACTTGCACATAAATGTCTTAGAGATGAGAGCAGTGCTTTTAGCATTGCAAGCCCTTCAGGACTCTCTTCCCACAGGGACTATTGCAATTCAGACAGACAACATGTCCGTAGTGTGGTACATCAACAAACAGGGCAGAACCAAGTCCTACCCCTTATGTCGAGAGGCACTCAGACTTTGGCAGTGGGCGATCTCTTCTCAGCGTTTTCTGATAGCAACGCACATTCCCGGGAAGTCCAACGTGATTGCGGACAAGTTGAGCAGGGCCATTCTCATGCCTCACGAGTGGTCTCTAAAAAAATCAGTGCTGGAAGAAGTCTTTCAAAGATGGGGCCGGCCTTGCTGCGATCTTTTTGCTATTCCCCAAAACAGCAAGTGTCACGACTTCTTCACTCTCTTCCCGTTACCAGGCCATCCCACCAGAGACGCTCTAGTCCACGATTGGCCCCGGGGACTTCTGTATGCTTTCCCCCCCTTTCCACTGATCTCTCAATTAATTCAGAAAGCTATCACCTTGAGAGTCACCATGATCCTCATTGCCCCTTACTGGCCTCGACAGATATGGTTTTCGTTCCTCCATCATTACCTGTTGGAGAAGCCTTGGCATCTGGACCCGGTGCCAGATCTTTTGACCCACCAGTCGGGCCAGCTGCACCACTCCCTTCAATCTCTCAACCTCACAGCATGGTTTCTCCGATTCCTACCCTTGCCAGGCTTCCCTTAGTCTCTCATTCGGTCCGTAATATCCTGATAGCCTCTCACAAGTCTTCTACCAGGAGGATTTAAAATAGTAAGTGGAAACGTTTTTCCTTCTGGGCAGCATCAAAAAATATAGACCCTTTCACTGCACCTATCCAGTCTATCCTAGACTTTCTGTCAGAGCTCTTTCATTTAGGCTCTTCCTCATCTACCATTAGAGTACAACTAGCTGCTATTTCTAACTTTCATGTACGTGTCTCGGACTCCAGTATCATGTCCCATAAACTCTGCAAAGCCTTTTTAAGAGGTGTCTTTCTGCTCAAGCCCCCAATCAAAGATCCCCCACCTCAATGGGACTTAAATTTAGTCCTAGCATCCTTGATTCTCCCCCCCTTCGAACCTGCGGCTTCATGCCCTCTTAAGTTGCTCTCATGGAAAACACTTTTTCTGGTAGCCATAACATCAGCTAGAAGGGTATCTGAACTTCATGCTCTTTGCAGTCGTCCTCCTTACTTAGTTTTCCATAAAGACAGGGTGTCCCTCCGGACTAATCCGTCCTTCTTGCCTAAGGTTTCCTCTGAGGCAAACCTAAACCAGACGGTTGATCTCCCCGTCTTCTTCCCTGATTATTCCAACAGGTTGGAACAAAAGTTACATTTTCTAGATGTTCGCCGCCAACTTAGATATTATTTAGACAGGACTAAACAGTTCAGGAAATCTGATCAGCTTTTCCTGTCTTATGCGGAAGGGAAATTGGGCCTTCCAGTTACTAAAGTGTCCCTTTCAAGATGGCTTACCTCTATAATTACCTTCATCTATGAAATCAGACATCAAAAACTGCCTTCAAGACCTCATTCAACTAGGGCATTAGCTACATCTGTAGCTTTTCAGGACAGGCTACCAATAGATTCCATTTGTGCAGCAGCCACATGGGCTTCTCTTCATACCTTTATTTTGCATTACAAATTGGATATGGCCTCCAGAAACCGTGCCAACTTTGGTTCCACTGTTCTCAAGAGTCTTTTCCGATAGGCCACCCGGGGTAAGGTGCTAGGGACGCGGTCCCATCAGCAAGAATGAAGGCGAGATTGACAACTTAACATTAAGAAGTTATGTACCTACCATAACGTTCCATGTTAGTTGTCTTCTTCTCGCCTTCTTTCTTGCATCCCACCCTCCTTCCCCCTAGCCTGGACAGACCGATAGGAATATTTGGGATCTTCCATTGGGATTTTTTCCTTCACACATGTTCTACCACCTCTATTCTCCCTTTTTATATTTGTGGTAGCTTACCTACAGGTTTATATATAGAGGTGGGTTCCTTTTCTCTCTTCTCCATTCTATGGAGACCAGAACTGCTTGGTTTTAGCTATCAAACGAGATCTGAGTAGTTACCGCCTAGCATTGTGGGATATAGGGGAGCCTCGAGCCGGTGGAATAAGCTCTCGAGCTATAGTATTGGCCGAGTCGGAGCCGAGGGTCGGCTCCGAACCCATCCAGCAAGAAAGAAGGCGAGAAGAAAACAACTAACATGGAACGTTATGTTAGGTACATAACTTCTTATTATAAGTGATGTAACTTGTTTAGCATATATATAAGAGACATACATAAGACCTATTCTGGAATACAAAAAAACTTTTTGTATTTATACAATACAACTTAAGAACTTGGAGTTTGTACAAAGAAAATTTATATGAAAAATGTTGTACCTAAGTACCATGAGAAATGTAGAAAGATGTAAATATCTCAATTAATACACTTTGATTTACACACACACACACACACATTTATATATATATATATATATATAGAGAGAGTTTACCATCAAAATTCTGAGTGAAGGTTCGATGACCATGGGATGTCGAAATTTGATTGGCTGAACCGGTTCTGTCGAATCTTCATTTGTGCGAGTGTTGATGTAGTGAATGCATTGTGCATTGGCACATATGTGGCCAGCCTTATGACAAGAGATCGCAGTACAGTGCGGCTCAAGAAATTTTCCCTTTTCCCCACTGTAGTGCAATCTTGGAGTTAGAATATTTAATCTGCAGGGGGTGGGGGGTGCAGGGGGGCTTGCCCCTGCTAAATAGTTTTGTCACGTGGTATGCAGTGCTGCTAAATAGTTTTGTCACGTGGTATGCAGTGCTCAACTGCAGTCTACAGATGTCGAGAAAAGTCGAATTCACTTAAGGAAGTGTGTTTGCAAAATTCTGACCTTCTCAACATTCCGTTTCAGCCATCTGCTTTGATATTTTAAGTATGATTTTATTTTGAATGTCAACGTTATGATAGTAATAGTACATATATCATCATCATCTTCTTTCGGCTGTTCCCGTTAGGGGTCACCACAGCGGATCATCTGTTTTCTACCTGTCCTCTGCATCTTGCTCTGTCACACCAACCACCTGCATGTCCTCTCTCACCACATCCATAAACCTTATCTTAGGCCTTCCTCTTTTCCTGTTACCTGGTAGCTTCATCCTTAGCATCTTTTTCCCAATATACTCAGCATCCCTTCTCAGCACATGTCCAAACTAACGTAATCTTGCCTCTCTGGCTTTGTCTCCAAACCTTCCAACCTGGCTGACCCTCTAATATTTTGTTGTTGTGTCTTTTGGCTTTTCCCGGTTAGGGGTCGCCACAGCGGAACTGTGGTCCGCTAATGATTGGCAGTAGATTTGTACGTGCCAAGTTGCTGGCCCTGACACAACTTTCAGCAAAGGTACGCCCATTCACGCATGTCTCCACACAGAAGACGCTCTAGCTGAGAATCGAACAGGACAACGTCTTACTGTGAGGCGACAACGCTACCGCAGCACCACCACCGCAGTTCCTAATCCTGTCCACCCTCGTCACACCCAGTGCAAATCTTAATATTTTTAACTCTGCCGCATCCAGCTCTAATGCCTGCCTTTTTGTCACTGCCACTGTCTCCAACCCATATAACATATGCTATGATATGTTATATGTTATAGTAATAGTACATATATATATATATATATATATATATATATATCTATATCTATATATATATATATATATATATATATATATATATATATCTATATATGGGGTAAACTAATAATTAATAATGCAGAGCATAATCAATATGCAGGCACATCAAAGTTGTTTGCAGTGTAATTTGCCAAGAATTAAAACAAGCCTACAATATACATTTAGAATTAAGGGCTCTTGCACTATGGCATATGTTGCTGATCACAATCAGGAGATCTAAGAATATGCCTTATGTTTAAACAGGCCTTGATATGTAGGTTGGTAACTTTGTCTTTGATCCAGAAGTATGGGAATTCATGATGTTCTTCATCTCACATTGCTGCAGTCCTTACATATGGGTAGTCCGCTGTCCACGGTCGGCCCGAATACCAAAGTATTAGGCTGACGTCGGTCAAGGCGCTTAAAACTGACATCAGGACGTCAGGGTACAAAAGCGCATGACCGACGTCATTTCCTCAGTCTTTTTTGCCGCATGGTCCGATGCAGAAGCAGCGTTGCAAGTGCCGTTCGGCGTTCTGAAATTTTTCGAATTCGGAGTTTCAGACCGAATCCAAGTTGGCTAAGTACCCCGTTGGGAATATTTTGTTTTTTTCTTGCCTCAGTGTTTTACCGGATGTCAGAAAAAGTGAATAACTGTATTTCTTGTGGGAAACAGATACCGCATAGGGATTATCATTCTTTGTGTATTCCTTGTTTGGGGCCTGAGCACGACGTTGTTGGGTGTTGCTTTTGTGCTAGGTTCAATAAACGCACTATTAAGCGAAGGTTAGATTGTGCTAGGCTGGTCTTTGGGAAGCGGTGCAATTATAATATGCCGTCGGATTCTCCGGCGCCCGCTTCTGGGAAGAAGCGCAAAGACAAAGCAGTTAAACCCAGGCAAGATGAGTCATCCGTTCCGGACGCCGGTTCTTTAGAGGCTTCAGTGGAACCGGTGGTTCCGACGGAGACTTCTTTGGAGTCTCAGGGGGAGACTTTGATTTTGCAGGAGGTGGTCTCTCAGGAGGCAGGTCAGGCTGAAGGGGCTTCTCAAGTTACTGTAATCCCTCCGTTCCTAGGGTGGTTAGGCCTTCTCCTTCTGTTTCCAAGGCTTCTCCCAGAGGCAGGCCAGTTTTAGCTTCTGTTGGTGTCACTCCTAGTTCAGCAGGGTCTGTGCCTAAGAAGCACATGCTTAAAATGGCAGAAGATTTGATTACTCTGATTAGAGGTTCTTTGCCCCTCCTGATAAGAGGCCTAGGGTGGAGCCAGAGTTGGGAAGTTTTGAGCAGGCTTGGATGTTTCAGAGTCTTCAGCTGAAGACTTGCAGGAGTACTCTCCTTATTCTGATTCTGATGCAGATGATTCCACTCCTTCTGCTTCTCCTCCAGAGGATTTTTCTTTTCAGAGACACTTCATTCTATGAGGGAACATTTTAAGTGGGAAGGTCAGGACTTCTCTGATTCTAGGAAAAGGCTTAGGGAGTTTTGTTACCCCAGCATAGGCCCTTGGCTATACCCCTGTTCTGGATGTTGTGGAAGATGTGTTTGCAGAGGCTTCACTTAATCCTGATTCTCTGCCTCCTGCTCCTGTTAAACCGGATAGGTATTACAGGGTGCCTGAGGCTCATAAATATCTTTATAAGAGTCCTAGGGCGGACCCAGAAACTATTAGTCAGGGACCTAAGGGTGTCAAGGCCTCTGTTGTAAAAATCCGGTTCCTCTAGATAAAGAAGCCAGAGCTTTGGATAGATGGGGAAAGAAGGTCTATACATCTTCTACCTTAGCTATGAGGGCTTTGAATTGCCAGTTTCATATGTTGAAATATCAAAACTTTCTTCTTTCTCAATTGAAGTCTAAGGTGGATGCTCTGGCGGAAGGCATTGAGTGTAAAGAATTACAAGATTTGGTGCATGTCTCTGAACAGGTGGGTAAGCATTCATTACAGTGTGGTTTGATGCTGTGCAGGCCTCGTCTAGGGTGGCTGCCACTGGCTCAGTTCTTCGCAGGCACGCCTGGCTGAAGGATCAGAATTTATCTGACCATGTTAAGACAAGGATTTTGGATGCTCCTTTGCAGTCTGATGTGTTGTTTGGTTCACCTGTGGAGTCAGTCTTGAAGAAAATGGAAGACAAGGCTAAGTCTATGCAGGCTGTTAAGGATTTTTTGCAAGTTCAGCCTCCAAGTTTAGTAGGAATTGGCCTGCTAAAGGGTGGACGTATCCTTCTTATGATTCTCAGTCTAGGGGTAGATCTAGACGTGGTAGGGGCAGAGCTCAGAGTTCTTTCAGGCCTAGAACAGGGAGTTCACCTGCACAATCTTCGGGTGAGGGCAGGGGCCAGTCCTTTCGTAAACAGGCCCAATGACCTACTTTTCAGCTGCCAGATCCTTCTTGCCTGGCAGCACCTTTGGGAGGAAGGTTAGCACTCTTCAAGGAAAATTGGATGTTGATTACCCAAGACAAATGGGTATTGGATATCATACACCAGGGTTACAAGTTTTATTTCCATACCTTGCCTCCTTTCAAAGGCATGCCGGACGTTCCTCCTCAGCAAAGACTAGAGGCTCAAACAAATTTCTCTACTACTTCAAATAGGGGCCATACAACCGGTCCCTCGGCCAGAAGTGGGCCTAGGATTTTATTCTCGCCTGTTTCTAGTACCAAAGAAAGGAAACACGTGGAGACCAATTTTGGATTTATCTATCCTCAACACATATCTGGACATTCCCAAGTTCAAAATGTTGACGTTACAACAGCTTTTACCTCTGCTGGGCAAAGATCACTGGATGGTGACTCTGGATCTCAAGGAGGCTTACCTTCATGTTCCTATCAGGCCCAGTTGCAGGAAGTATCTGCGTTTTCGGGCTGGGACTTCACATTATCAGTTCTCTGCATTGCCCTTTGGCTTATCTACTGCGCCCAGAGTGTTCACGAAGGTTCTGGCTCCAGTGGTAGCTTTCTTCAGGCTAAGAGGAATACAGATCTATCCTTATTTGGACGATTGCCTGATTCTGGCCCAAGAAAAGGACAAACTTCTTCATCATTTACAGTATGTGATGGCAGTGTTAAGATGCCTGGGGTATTCTGTGAACGAAATAAAGTCCAGTCTAGTACCCTCTCAGGGCATGTGCTTTCTGGGTGTGAGACTGAATACAGCATCCCAGATGGCCTTTTTGACCCCGGACAAACAAAAGAATCTTTCTCTTTACTTCCACCAGTTATCTCGTCAGTCCAGGCTGACTGCAAGGACAGTCCTTCAAGCCTTGGGGTTCATGGCATCTTGTATTCTGGTACTTCCCAATGCCAAACTGCATATGAGGAAGCTACAATGGTATCTCAAGAATGTATGGACACAGCACTGCCAAGATTTGGACACTGTCATTCAGATAATACCTTGCATTCAAAAGGAATGTTTGTGGTGGGCTCAGGAATGTCACCTAAAGAAGGGACTCTCTGTGACCCGGCCAGAGGCGAGTCAGATTTTAACGACAGATGCCTCAGACAAAGCTTGGGGAGCTCATCTAAATGGAAAATGGGTACAAGACACGTGGCCTGCCAGACTTCAACATCTACATATCAACTTGAAGGAGATGCTAGCAGTCCAATTTGCATTGATAGCTTTCAAGGATTTACTTCTTCCAGGGCAGGTGTTGATTCAAACAGACAACACAACTGTCATGTGGTACATCAACAAGCAAGGGGAACGATTCTTATCCTCTATGCAGACAAGCAATGATTTTGTGGGAGACTGCTCTCAGTTTACAGCTAAATCTTCAGGCAAGGTTTCTGCCAGGAGCACAGAACTCCTTAGCAGATGTGTTGAGCAGACAAATTATGGATCCCCACGAGTGGAAATTGGATCCTCATGTATTTCAGAGATTGACAGTGTTATGGGGAACTCCAGACATAGATCTGTTCGCTTCTCCACTAAATTACCAGCTGCCAAAGTTTTGCACAAAAAGGTTTCATCCCACAGCTTGGAAAGTGGATGCTCTCTCATTCAATTGGAGCAATCTTCACGTGTATGCCTTTCCACCTCTGCCTCTCCTCCCAAAGGTACTGCTGAAGGTCAGACAGGACAAGCCAAACATGATTTTAATAGCTCCAGATTGGCCTCGACAGCACTGGTACCCATTACTGAGAAGTCTGGTACGGGAGCCTCCATGGCCTTTGCCTTCGATTCCTCACCTGCTGTCTCAGGAGAACAGTCATTTACTCAATGTCAAACTTCACTCTCTACATCTAACAGCCTGGCATATTCTGTTTTAAACCCTGGAGGGTCTCAGCTTCCACAACAAGTTTTGAATGTTCTTTTGGAGGCCAGAAGGCCTAGTACAAGGAAAGTTTACGCAGATAAATGGAGGAGATTTTTATTTTGGAGTACAGCAAAGGACTTTGATGTTTCTAAACCTAATTTAAGTGTTGCTTCAATACCTTACTGAGTTATTGGACAAAGGTTTGTCCTTCTCCTCTATAAAGGTTCATGCTGCAGCAATTTCTGCTCACTATGACTGTGACCCACCATTATTTTCTCAGCCTTTGTTTAAGCAATTCCTTAGAGGGGAAAGAATATAAGACCCCCACGTAGAGCTCCTACTCCTGCTTGGGATCTCAATTTTGTGTTGGAGAAACTCACTCTACAACCTTTTGAGCCTGCAGCATCGGCAGAGTTGAAATATTTATCATGGAAGACTGCTTTTTCGTTGGCCATTACCTCTGCGAGAAGGGTTTCTGAATTACAGGCCCTTATGGCAGTTGAGCCTTTCTTAATTTTCCACAAGGATAGGGTGTCTTTGCGTACTAACCCTTCTTTTATGCCTAAAGTGGTTTCTAGTGTGGCTTTAAACCAAACTATTCATTTGCCTACTTTTTATGCAAACCCCCAAAATAAAGGGAAAAGGATTTTGCACACTTTGGATATACACAGACAGTTGCGATATTATTTGAGCAGAACTAAAGGGTTCAGGCAGTCTCAGCAGTTGTTTGTTTCTTTTGCTTTGGGTTCTCAGGGCAAACCTGTTTCAAAACAAACTATTTCTAAGTGGATTGGTTTTTGTATTGCTTTCTGTTATTCCCATCATGGTAAGGAGATTCCAGCTGGGATTAGGCTTCATTCCACTAGGGCTACTGTCACTTCTACAGCTTTTTTAAGGGGGGTGGCTACTAAAGATATTTTGGAAGCAGCTACTTGGAGTTCAGTGCATACTTTCTCTAAGCATTACCACCTTCCACTTTACTCTAAATCTAGGGCTGGATTTGCCACTGCAATTTTACAGGGCATGTTGGCAGCTCCTAATGCTTTATAGTTTTGCCATCCTCCCTTACCTCTGCTTTGGGATTCTACCCATATGTAAGGACTGCAGCAATGTGAGATGAAGAACATAGTACAGTTTTGTACCTACCATAAATGTAGATGTTCGAAGATCCACATTGCTGCAGTCCTGTTAACCCTCCCTCCTTCCCCTCTGTTGTTGAAGGTGGTGGTGTGGTTTGTGTTGTACATATTGTAAATATGGTTAGTGCACGGGTGGTTGGTTAGGTTTTGCTGGTTTTTGGCTTTGGCCTTTCTTGTTAGGGCCTTCTGACATCTGGGGCAAGAAAAGACTGAGGAAATGACGTCGGTCATGCGCTTTTGTACCCTGACGTCCTGATGTCAGTTTTAAGCGCCTTGACCGACGTCAGCCTAATACTTTGGTATTCGGGCCGACCGAGGACAGCGGACTACCCATATGTAAGGACTGCAGCAATGTGGATCTTCGAACATCTACATTTATGGTAGGTACAAAACTGTACCTTCCTTAATGGTCTTTTTTTAAACACCTGTATTGAATTATCACCTGTGACATAGGCAAATTTACATTTATATAAAAGTAATCAGACTGTATTAACAAGTTCATGTTTACAAACATTATACTCCACATATATTGCTATATATCATATAACCTATGCAACATCACAAAAATTATTCAATTTCTGCCCTTTTTTTTCAAAACTAGAAACATCTTTTTTAAACCATCGCTTTCGACATAGGCAATCATACATTTATATAAATGAAAACAAAGTATACCGATACAATCGTAGTTGCAAGTATTTTACAAACCAAAAAAAAAAAAAATGAAAAGACCAGTGGTTAGACCACAGCTGAAAATAAAAATGGAATAATCCACGTCAGGAAATAAATCACTTGCAGCTTGACAGTAGTGCCCTTTATAAAACAAAAAGTTGTAACTGAGATGTAGTAGTCAAGGTAGGAAACGGTTCACTTGCAGTTTCACACCACTTTATTAAACAAGAGTAAGCGCTTTCGCGATCTAAGTCAGCTGATCACTTCTTCAGACTCATAAAAACAGTAAAAACATTGGTATTTAAAATATGGTTCAACCAATGAAAACACGTATAGAACTATGACATAGACTAATTAAAATTGTATACATCATTACATTCATTTGCCTTATATTCTGCATAAGATGAAATATAATATACATATAACAGACACATGTTATGTAATAATCCATATTACTTAATGTTTTAGTGGTCTGGATTTTAAAAAAATGTTTCAAGGAAACAGCATTGTTCAATCCAGGAGACCTATCTGCCAGAAGTAATAAAATCCATCTTTGTTCTGCTTCCTCTACCTTATTCCTTATATCACCTCCCCTCTTACTTTTATTTATTATTTCTAAAACCATGAAATTAAAGATATGTTTCCTATCTTCTTCTTTCACATGTTTTGCTAAAGCACTTGTGTCTTTTTTATTTCTTATATCTCTAAGGTGTTCAAGGATACGTTCCTTTAGACACCTATTGGTTTTGCCTATATAAAAGGCATGACAGACAGTGCAGAAGCTGAAATAAACCAAATTTTGTGTTCTGCAGTCAGCATAAAAATCTATATCAATTATAAATCCTAGAGTAGGATGTTTATATGTAGATTTATTATATAAATAGTCACATGCTGTACAATTTCTGCAAGGAAAAGTCCCCTGCCTATCAGATAGGATCATTCTTTCATTGTTTCTGGATTTATAACAGAGTTGCCTTTTAAGGACCTCTTATTTCTAAAAGAAAAGCTGGGTCTATCTTCTAACAATTCTCTCAAGTCAGGATCAGACAATAAAACATTCCAATTCTTCTCAAAAATATTACAGAACCTTCTGATGTCACTTGAATAAGTTATAGGGAATCTAACTTCCTGCTTTTAACATCTTCTATAGTATTTGAGAAGAGCGGTATACATCTCCCATCCCTATTTTCAATGGTATATTTAGAGCTTTCATTTATGAACACCTTAGAGATATAAGAAATAAAAAAGACACAAGTGCTTTAGCAAAACATGTGGAAGAAGAAGATAGGAAACATATCTTTAATTTCATGGTTTTAGAAATAATAAATAAATGTAAGAGGGGAGGTGATATAAGGAATAAGGTAGAGGAAGCAGAACAAAGATGGATTTTATTACTTCAGGCAGATAGGTCTCCTGGATTGAACAATGCTGTTTCCTTGAAACCTTTTTTAAAATCCAGACCACTAAAACATTAAGTAATATGGATTATTACATAAAATGTGTCTGTTATATGTATATTTTATTTCATCTTATGCAGAATATAAGGCATATTAATGTACTGATGTATGCAATTTTAATTCGTCTATGTCATAGTTCTATATGTGTTTTCATTGGTTGAACCATATTTTAAATACCAATGTTTTTACTGTTTTTATGAGTCTGAAGAAGCGATCAGCTGACTTAGATCGCGAAAGCGCTTACTTTTGTTTAATAAAGTGGTGTGAAACTGCAAGTGAACCGTTTCCTACCTTGACTACTACATCTCAATTACAACTTTTGGTTTTATAAAGGGCACTACTGTGAAGCTGCAAGTGATTTATTTCCTGACGTGGATTATTCCATTTTTATCTTCAGCTGTGGTCTAACCATTGGTCTTTTCATTTTTTTTCGCTTGAGGTGTATACCAGGCGTTTATCCAGCTTTTGTTTTCTTTCACGTGTATTTTACAAACCATACTGACACACTCCCAGTTGCAAACACTATACATCTCTTATAATATACCCAATTATTTTCAGTCAAACATTACATAGCTCTTTTAAGTCCTGCCTTCTTTTAATCTACATTCCTCCCCTGTATGTATTGTTCCCACAATTGTCATTTTTTTCCTGGGTAGTTTGGTCCTACCCTTTTCTAAGATCTCAATTCCAGTTGTTTTATCTCTGTTACTATATTCACTACTTCTAGTATGGTTGGTTTAGATTTTGATTTCCACTTTCTAGTAATTGCTTTTTTGACAGTAACCATAATTAGACAAAGCAAGGCCTTACCATTTCTAGGCAATTTGATTCTGTGTCATAGCTCAAAAAAATCATCTCCTTCATCACATGAATCTGCCCACTCAGCATCTCCAACAGTGCATCCTGTAGGGAATCGTTAAAGTCTGCCAACTCTCTTTCCCTAACAGGTGAACTCCATATTCTCATTAGGGGCTTTCCTTTCTATCCCGAAAACAGGAATTTCCTCTACCAACTACGAGCATGTTGGACTAAGAGTCTTTACATATTCCTACACCCTTAATTTTCCCATCCTTATATGCCTCTACTTGCGTTGTTCTGATCCTCACTCTTTACCTTACTCCTACCTGATGTATGTAAAACAAGTTTGTAATTACCACTTTAATTTAGTACATGTTTTATTATTGTATCTACTTCTCTGTATGTATTTTGTATTTATTATTGTATCTAACTCTTTATGGCCGCGGTGGTGCAGCGGTTAGCATTGTCGCCTCACAACAAGAGGTTCTCCCATTTGATTCTCGGCTGGAGTGCCTTCTGTATGGAGTCTGCATGTCTTCCCTATGGTCGAGTGATGTTTAAAAGACATGCAGGTAGGTGCATGCATGAATGGTTGTGCCTTCTTTGAAGGTTGGGCGCCGGGCTGGCAACTTGGCTCCGTAAAAATCCACTGCCAATCATTAGTGGACCAGAGTTCCGCTGTGGTCACCCCTAACTGGGAAAAGCTGAAAGATTTATTTATTGTATCTAATTCTTTGTACTTATTTAATATTTAGTTATTCTTAACGTGTGCTTTAATACCTGTTTTTTAGCTTGTCCATGTAAATTGTCTTAACTTTCATGTATCATTTGGAGCTTTTCTCCCCGAGCCTCCACTGAAAATGGGTTCCTGACCCAGTCGGACTTTTCCAGTAAACAAATGTTAGATAAAACAAATAAAACTCACTGTATTCCCAGAATATATGCTCCCAGTTACCTTTTTCTTCCCTGTCACAGCTCCAGCATTTGCTGTCTAACTGAGGCAGAATTCTCTGGAGTCTACTTGAGGTATAAAAATAACTATGTAAACATTTCCAAGCAAAAATCCTAAATCTTCTAGATTTTGTTGTATATTTGGAAGACATACACATATCGTCCAATTGTTTCTTTGTGAATTGCTTATCCAATCTGTCTTCCCAATCCTTTCTAACCTCCTCTGATTGATTCTGATAGTTATCATGCAATATTGTTTATGCTGTACTAATTATACTTTTTTTTAATGGCAGGTTCTATTCTACAGTCTAATAATAACTCAGCCAGTGCTAGTGTTTCATTTAGTACCTCCCTATGTCTTTCTCTTTGCCTATACTCTGTTATCAGTCCTTGATAGGGAAGGCAAGTCCAAATAAATTCTTGGCATCTTCCCATTCTATCATCTTTCCCTCTCTAGTAATTTGCTTCAAATACCTTGGTTCCTTTTCTAGTTTTCTCCCATACATTCTGGCCCAGTCTTGCCTATTGTCTATATCGCTAATTGCAGTCATCCCTATCGGCAGAATCTCCTTTCTCCATTCCTCTGTTTGCTTAGTTCTTAGGATACTTTCTGCTACTTTATAGATATAATATTCTGTATGATTATTGTTATTCTCCTTAAAGGCCTGCATCCGAAAATCCCTATCTGTCATTGTTTGTTGAGCCTCCTCCCTGTTTCATCATTATCATCCCTTTCCACTTTGAATTATAGTGTTATGCTAATGCTATGTATAGTAGCCTTAACTGTGTAGGTCTGAAATACCTCTTTAAATTGGGTAATCCCTGTCTGCCATGTTCTACTGGAAGAATCAGCTTATCAAACTTGCCTCTTGTTGTTTTCCCCTCCCAGATAAAGTCCTTTAAGCCCTTTATTAATTGATCTCCACAACTTCTCTGGTTGATAAAAATACTCCTGACCTGTGTACAAGACTAATGGGACTATAAACATTTTAACTGCTTGTATCATATTATCCATATCCATATAACAAAGCTTCTATTTTCTCAGTTTTTGTATTATCTTTTGTTTAGCCCCACATATCCTTAGCTGCCACACCAGAATAATTTTTAATCCATACTTCATTTTGTCATGTCCCCATAAATATGCATATTGCTAAACCAATTCATTTGTTGGTACATATTTTGCAGCTGTTGCCTTTGTTTTAGCTTCATTAATTTTGTATCCCAAAAACGATATGAAACTGTCTTAAAATGTTCCACAACACTGTAATGTCTCTTTCTGACCTTGTCAGGTATAAAATTATATCATCTGCAAATAGAGTCAGCTTTTCTTGACTACCATAGCAATTGTATCCTTGAATTTCTGAGTACATTTATTTATTTATTTTTTGCCAAAGGTTCTAAATATAATGCAAATAACAAAAGGGAAAGAGGACACCCCTGCCTGGTTCCTCACATCAAACAGAAATTATCAGAAAGGACCCCATCCACTTTAATTGTCCCATCTAATCCCTCATATATCCTCCTAACCAGCCTAATATTTTTTTTTTCAGGAAGTGTAAATGCTTCCATTGCTCTGCTCATAAACTCACAACTTACTATGTCAAATGCTTTCTCTGCATCGAGACCCACCAACAACAATGGCATTTTCTTACATTCTGGTTCCCTCTGGATCATTAGTGTTCTGTTAATGTTGTCAAATGCTTGCCTCCCCTCCACAAAACCACATTGATCCATACCTATCAATTTTGTCATTACTTCTGTTATTGTTTTAGCTATTATAGACATGAACACTTTATTGAAATGGGCCTTTATGAAGGTGGATCTGTTGGATCTTTACCTTCTTTAGGTATTACAGCTACCGCTGCTTTTCATATTATTTAATGGTCTTGACCTGAGCACTGTAATCAAATTTATGAAACATTCACAATGACAGCAAAGTACAGACATCTTCATGGAAATGCTATGTTCACTGTTTAGTCAGAAAAATATGTACATACAGTACATGCTTATTGTTTTTATGTTTTTAAAAACAATAATATTCTAATTCAGCTTCAGTCCAAACTGTTGCATATACCACATTGTCCTTTTATTCCCATATTTAAAGATATAACGTGACACTTCCAAACACTGTATAATTCAGCAGTATTAGTTTGTGAATGTCGATACTTGCCTTTCTGGAACTTTTTAAGAAATATAACTTTGTTACTAAGTTATAACAAATTTCTCAGAATATTCAGGAAAGTATTTTCTGCAGCTAAGGGCACATATGATCTAAACAGCATACTCTAATATTTAGAATACATTAGGAAAGCAGTTAGGGAGTTAAGTGCATACATGATTCAAAAAACTGTGCAGGTCAAATTAGCTTTGTGAACAGGTAAATACAATGATATATTTGCTGCTTCCGGTGGTGGCCCTTCTGACATCATTAAAGTATAAGCAGAGCGATGTGTGCTTCCTTGTTTGTATATGTGCAGATTTCACTTGCATATCTACTCTAAGTGCGTATCTTCTGCTTGCTCAGGAAGCAGCCGCAAACTGTTCACTTCTTGAGCTCTGAGATCTTGTGGTTCTTATGGTGGTTGTATTGGAGGGAACAGTATTTATTTCATTGTGCTGATTTATTGTGTCACCCTATCAATGGTGAGTCACTGTGACACATATAAAAAGAGACATGCCAGCTCCCTGATTGTGATGTGTGTACTGTTGGGATTTACATCAAGCTAGTTGCATTGTGGTCTAGGTACACAAGATTCATCTTTTTTTCCTTAGATATCTTGATAAAAACACTGACTACAACATTCTCAACCCACATAATATCCAAAATAGGTATTAATTCTTTGATTGCTAGTTATGTCCATCAAAAATCACTTTGGTCGCATCTTTTGAGAGGTGGAATTGTCAGACTGCGTCTTTTTAACTGTAAAGTTAGTCAGTATGGGGAGCATTACTAAAGTTTTCACTTTTTATGAAAGTTTCAGCATTGAGATTGTGTGTGCACGAGTGCTTGCACATTTAAGGGCTAGAGAAGGGCATAGATGCGTGTTGTGTTTGGGTAGTAGTGAGTGTTATGCATGCATTTATGTGTATCTGTGTCTGTCCTGTGTAGTCGTACTGTTGGGGAAAAGGTGCTTTGGGAACATGTTTATATATATATATATATATATATATATATATATATATATATATATATATATATAGTAAATATAACATATAAAGCCACAATTTGACTTCTGGCAAAATGAAGTTTTATTTGATCTATTGCTTTAGCAACCACATGTCTTCAAAGTGATTCACTAACACAAAACACACTTTATATATAAAGACAGCTAATACATTAACAAATCAAACAATCAGTTAAGCAATCCAAATCAATTGAACAATAAATAGCACCAATTAAATTAATTCTTCATACCATAAGGTATGAAATGTTATATTTTAAGATTAATTCAGCCTTCTTTTTTAATAATTTACTTTCAGTACTATTACTGTATCTTTCATCTTTCCCTGTGGGCTGTAAAACACAAACTTTAAGCATGTTTAAAATACCATCATATTCAGTCGAAACATGAGCTGCAAAATAATTATTGTTTCTTTAACTGTAACATTACTAGTTTGATCTTGTGTATATTTTTAGAAAAGGTGTTTAGTACTCTAATGTGTTGGGCTGGAGTTAGGGACAGAGCTAGTGGCATGGCAGTTAGTGACATGGTAAGGTTACCACACCTGAGTTAAAGTGATGCTCTGGAGAAAACTAATCCTAACACTCCCCTACCCCTGTAGGGCATGAAACACACTTTCTCTAGCAGTATCACTGTTCAGACAAATAGTGGTGTATTTGTGTGTCTGAACCCAGTCAGAAATGAAAAGGAAAAGTTTTTCTTTTTAATTTGTTTTGGTATGTAATTAAATTTGTTTTAGGCAAAGGGGAAGTTAGATAGATTTTTTTAGATTAAATATACTACAGCGATTTGTGTGCACAATATGTGTTATAAACTCATCCAAAACATATTACTTAAGAAAATGACTTGGAATAGAATGACACACCCTTCACTAACAAAGGAAATATGTATTTTATTTAATGATATTATGGTGGGCGGCCGCAGTGGTGCAGCGGTTAGCATTGCCGCCTCCCAGCAAGAGGTTTTCTGGTTCGATCCTAGGCTAGGGTGCCATCTGTGCGGAGTCTTCATGTCCTCCCTGTGATCGTGTGGGTTTCCTCCCACATCCTAAAGACATGCTGTAGGTGGATTGGACACTCTAAATTGGCCCTAGGTGTGAGTGTGCCTTCTGTGGAAGGTTGTGCGCCGGGCTGGCAACTCAACAACATAAAACTCCACTGCCAATCATGAGCGGACAGGTGATCCACTGTGGCGATGCCTAACCAGGAAAAGCCGAAAGAAGAAGAAGAATTTAATGATCTTATGGTTTCAAGAGTAGACAGGGCATGACGTTTATTTTTTCCTGCTTTTCTTAAGTTCATTAGAAAGTTTAGATGTTTAATGAGTAATCATTTTTTGTTAATCAAGGGAAACATCTCTCTAACCCACTGTTGACTCTACTGTGATCACCTCACAGAACTCCAGTCATGAAAACAAAAGTCCATGACATTGTGACCAATATTTGCAATAAAAAAATGCAGGGGGGGGGTCCTTGCACCCCCAGTATGGTGGTATGCACCCTCTTAATCATACTACTTATACATACCAACTCTGAGGTCATTCAAAGGAGACATTCCTGCAACACCACACAATTAATCTTCTGGAAAAACATCTGGCAATTGCACAGAAGGCTGTTGTTCTTTAAAACACACACACACACACACACACACACACACACACACACACACACACACACACACACACACACACACACACACACACACACACACACACACACACACACACACACAGTGTTAATTTTAGGAGACAAGCCCTTCCTTATCTCTGCATCCCCTTGATTAAATATGTTTGCATAACAGTGGAGTAAAAAGAAAACACTCTGCAGTACTGCAAAGCAGTACAACACAAACAATGGGACGTCTGAAATTAACTAAAATCAATTTTTGATGTAAGCTAATGAAGAAAATATGATAAAATGATGATTGCAGACAGTTAACACAACCAAGTACAGAACTGCCCTTTTCTGTTGTGAAAAAAGCCTAATACTGTCGATCACTCTCCCGTCCTCTCCCAGTTAAAATGGGTGTCCCTCAGGGTTCCATCCTTGGTCCACTATTTTTCAACATCTTCACTAATCTTCTTTATTCTTCCTGCCCTCAGTCATCACTGGTCCAGTACGCTGATGACTCTACTGTCATCATTATTCCAATACGCTGATAACTCTGCTGTCATCACTATTGCTGACTTTCCCTACGAACTCATCTCTACAACACAGACTTCCTTTAACTCAGTAGAAAACTGGCTGTCTGATAACCAGCTTATCCTTAAACCCCCCCCCAAAAAAAAAACTAAGCTACTGCTTTTTCTTCCTAAAATCTACAACCACATTAAATCCACTTTCACAATCCTGTCCCTCAATAACTCACACATCAAGGTGGAAACTAGCACTAAACTCCTAGGTGTCATCATTGACGACCAACTTAAATTCGATCTACACATTAACAGCTGTATCAAGAAAACTCATCAGAAACTAGGACTCCTCTACCACAACAAAAAGAGAAGCTAAAGTAACTCTCTCTTATGCCTACCTCCTACCCAGTCTATTTTATGGCTCTCAAATTCTTACTTACCTCAACTCCACACTCCTTGAGAAACTTGAATCTACCTACAACAAGATAGCCAAATTTGCAGCACATCAAACTTAGAAGTCACATAAGTTCATAGGTTGGTACTAGGCTATCCGCCCTAGGGGCCTATACAAGCCTAGCCATAACAATTCCCTGGCTATTTCTTCCCTGGACCCCTGTCTAGCAGGGTGACTGATGTGATCCCTAGGGTGAATTTCCTTTCTCCCATCCAGTCATCAAGGTTCCTTTTGAAGAGGGCCAAAGAGGTGCTCTGCTTGACATCACTGTCTCTCACTCAAACACCTTAACTGGCTTGAACTACCTCACCAGCTTCTTCTCCCTCAACTTCAAATCATGGGGTACCTGTCAAATCTTCGAACACTCAAAATTTCGAATGTTACATGGTTGAGACCAAACGTTCAAAATTTGAGTTCTCGAAGATAGACTTTCAACGGTACCATACGGTGCAGATAGGGAGGTTTTCCCTTTTCTGCACTGACGTGCGGTCTTGGAGTTGGTATATTTAAGTAGGGGGCGTGGGGGAGGGGGTGCAGGGGTGCTTGGCTCCCTGCCAACACTGTTAAAGGTTTTTTTTTTCCTGTATTTTCTTTTTTTTTGTTTCAACATCCAAATGTCAAACATTTGGCCTCGACCATGTAATGTTCGACATTTTGGATGTTCAAGTATTTAACATAGACCCAGATCATCCACTCCATCCTTTATCAACCTTCTTACTGTCCTACACTATCATCTGTCATCTCCCACTATTCACCTGCTAGAGCCCTCTGGAACTCTAACTTAGATCTGCTACAAATCCACAAACCTAAAACTAAGAAAGGATGCATTCTTTATAGCTATAATCCTTCCAAGGCATGGAACAAATTCCCACTAGATATCAGGTCACTCAAGCTAGCCACTAAAGAATACCTGTTAAGCCATTGGATCTGCCTCTGTACCCACCCCCTTTAAACAGCTTATCAACCCTAACTGCACACATCTATTTGCTCCCATCCTATGTAACTTTCTCTAACTCTCTAGACCTTGTCGGCGAAGCCCGAGTGGCCAAACAAAGCCAACCGTGGGTAAATCCAGCATTACCCACACCCAGAAGTGGGTTATTGCTATTATACAATGACATTATTTAAGAAAAAAAATAATTACTTTTCTTAAATAATGGCATTGTATAATGCCTCCTTGCTGCCCTTCTGCAGCTGTCTGGTATTCTGCGGCAGTTCTGATGTACTGCGCATGCATATGCCTACGCAGTACATCAGAGCTGTGGGCAAAAGCAACAGAGAAAGCAAGATCTCTGTTGCTTTTTACAAACTATTTCGCTATGTTAAAGGGTTTAACATAGCGAGACAGCTTTAAAAAAAGCAACGGAGAATCTCCGTTGCTTTTTCTAAAGCTGTCTCACTATGTTAAACCCATTTAACATAGCGAGACAGTTTTGAAAAAAGCAATGGAGAAAGCAAGATCTCTGTTGCTTTTTACAAACTGTCTCACTATGTTAAACTCATTTAACATAGCGAGACAGCTTTAAAAAAAGCAACAGAGAATCTCCGTTGCTTTTTTTAAAGCTGTCTCGCTATGTTAAACTCGTTTAACATAGCGAGACAGTGTGAAACAACAGAGATCTTGCGTACTCCGTTGCTATAAAAAAAGAGTTATAGTAATGGAAAAAGTCCGGGCGACCGGACCTTTTTCCATTACTATAATCCTGATTTACAACATGTACGCCGACCAATCAGCGTGCACGTTTTTGAATATTAATGGAGGGTCGTTGTATAATGAAAATGTTTTAATGTGCAATATTGGGAAAAGTTATAGCTGCTGCTGCTGTTTGAAGACTACGCCTATGGAAGAACTGGCAATAGCTGAAAAGTTAGGTAAGGTGCTCTTATTGTATCCACTGATTGCATAATTACTTAATTAATTTTACATTCCTTTCTGAATATTATTACCCTTTCTAATGCAGAGCAAGTGAACTTTTGTAGGCAAGTGTTTGTTATGTAACATGCATTCACTAAAATTGTACTTGTGCTACATTTCAGAGCATGTGTAAAAACTGCTAAGCAGTTCCACCTTCATGTTTTGTTTTGTTCTGCAGTTTTAGAATCTTGCATCATTTTGTACCATTCCTGTTTTTGGTTATTAAACATGTGTAACACTGGCTCTTACCCTTGCTTATTTGTAATTAAAGTGTTATACTGATTTTTTTCTTGAATTGGTTACTTTCAGGCTTTGGAACCTTTAAGATGACTTCTTTGTATAAAACAAAGTTCTACAATAATATAGCATCCAGTTCTCATTAGATGCAATTTACTTATGATAAACACTTAACCTGCCTTCAGATAATATATTACCTCATCACAAAAGGAAAGAAAAACAGAATTTAACAGCACTATAGAAACTGCAAGCCTGTTTTGATATATCCTGTGTATATATGTCACATAATATTATGACTGGATTATAAAAGCTATCTCTTCATCTTTCTCTCTCTCTCTCTCTCTCTGTCTCACACACACACACACACACACACATACTGATGCACTTGAATGCACATATGTATATGCACATTCTTCCATGTATTATTCTCTGTACAACTACAATAGTATCAGCAATGGAGAAAACATGGGGGCATGTTGTGTGAGTGAACGCAATTTCGGCAAATGCAAAAAGTGTGTGTGTGCTGTTTTCCTAAAGTTTTCTACTTTCCACTGTTTTGCAATCTTGGAGATAGTATATAATTCTAGGGTTGTGGAAAGTGTTATCCTGCATGGGGGTACAGTGGGGGTGTCCCCCTACAAAACAGAATTTTTGAGTTGTTGTTCAAAGGTGATTCCGATGAACATTTTTTTTTCTTTTCCATTTATTGAAATTACCTTTGAGTCAGCATGAATCCAAAAGATATCTTTGCACAGAAATAAGATGTTACTGTCATCAGAGTTTCCAAGAACTATGAGGTATGTATTTGAAATGAAATTCTTCAGACGTCTTTCCTCACAGAAATTTCCCAAATGGAAGTAGCAACTGTGCATTACCTCCGCATTTCTTTCTTTGGATTTTGAAACAATTTTATTCTCTTTGTTATTCCTTTAAGCTAAATGTATTTCTTCTGAATAATGACCCTTTTATGGACTATAACATTTCTAAGTTAAAAAGAAATGCGTGCAGCAGTTTAGACCCAGAGCTGAACAGAAACATGTTTTGTCATCATTTCTGTCTGTTTTGTAACTGCTATTTTTCTCCAAGACAGAAGACATAATAGCATTTGGATTATTAAATTTAATGGTCTCTTGTTTCACTGTATAAAAAAGCAGACTATCCATATATTATTACAACATGATAAAGGAACCAGTTGTATTATTTAAAATCAAGGAAAGTGTCAGATTCAGTCTTTTATACATTCAACTAACCATTTTGTAGCATCTCTTTCATTGAAGGCTGCAAGCTTTCTGCACATATAATGCTTTTAACATAAAATAAAATGTCTGCAGTAGAAACATACTAAGCATACACTTTGCCATTTGGCATGTTATCTTAAGGCATTTGTTCAGTAATGGATCAACAGTAGGGTAAGTATACAAGATGGAAAACTCCTCTTGTCTGAAACAAATTTGACATGTTTGGGAAGGCATTTGAATTTGTAAGTGCTAAAAAAGGACAGCATTCTTTATTATCATTGTAACATTTCGAATATTTAGCTAATGTAATTGTTAACAAACACTGAATTATAACTGTTAGGCCATTTTTTTTAGGTATTTCCTAAGAAAATGTTTTGCAAACAGAAATTATACTGATGCATATTTTGAATAATTAATACAAATGTATATACTTGTTAATCAGGGTAGAGCACTAAGCCACATGAATTCCCTTTAGACTCTGCCTCGGAGTACTTTCTGTTTAACTGACTTGCTCAAAGTCGCACAGTACACCAATAGAGGCTTTGAGAACTGAACGCAGGACTGATTCAAGGCATAGTTATATCAACCATAGTTTTAAACTTCTGCAGCAAACTGTCAGACCAATAACAAGTAATACATGATAGAACAGCGGCTTTGAAATATTAACTGAAAACAGTTTGGCATGATCTTCTGAGTAGTTCACAGGTATATAATGAATAACATTTGTTAAATCTACAAATCCCAGGAAACTTGGGAGATGGTGAGGTCAGGCCTACCAGGGAAATGTGAAGCCATCTAACTTATTGGAGGGTCAGTCCAAGCCAAAGGACATTTAGTTGTGAGTCAAGAACAAGTACGGACAAACAATAAGTAGTGAATTCCAACGCATGCACAGGAACCAAATGGCATTAGTATAGTAGTACTATATAGCAATAAATAGCTTTATACTTCATCACTGTGTATTGGCTTGTAAGATTATTTGGTGATTTTGGTGACCTTCGTTATTGGATATTGGACATTGGACATTGGATATAATGCCATTTGGTTCCTGTGCATGCGTTGGAATTCAGATCTCGTTTATTTTATTTTTGTGCAGCAGGAACCTTTTTCCGTTTGTTGGCCGTATCTTTATTGGTTTGGTTTGTTCAAACAATAAGTAGTGACTATATAGACAAAGAGCAACTCGCTGCCTGTTACAACGGCTCAGCAGGGTTATAAAAGCTTCGGTCACTGGTGGAACTGTGGTAATGCTATGCCTTTCTGTCCATATCAAGCACAAGATCTTACCCTTCTGTACTGCGATGCACAGCCACTGCTATGACAGGGCTTGGTATAGTTATATAGAATAGATCGGTTAATGTAATGTGTACTGCTGAAAAAATGGAAAAAAGGACTTAGTAATTTTATGTGGCGACACCCCTAACTGGGAAAAGCCGAAAGAGACAAACAAACAAATTTCTACAAAAAAAGTACAAATTACAAGTAATCACAGGCTAGGCAGTGGAGGAGTCTCTGTGACCCTGTCTAAGCAAGATGTTGTGCTCAATGTAATCTTATTAAATGAATATACTGTTACAAAGGCCATGGCATGTTTTAGCAGAGTACTTATTGGGATTAGAGAGGGAGTGTGCAAACACAGAATCTTCAGTTACATAGTTTTCCTGAGAATCACTGCTACACGGGTGTTTTTGGAAAGCTGTAATTTTGCAGCTATCAGGCACTACTTGTCACAATACCACTCTTCTTTTAATTATGTATTTTGTGAGAGGGTAAATGCTCTAGATGCAAGTGTCACTTTCCTCAGAAGAAATATGAGCTTTCAGAATAGGTAAGTGAACTGCTCAGAGTCGCATAATGTATTGGTGAAGAATGACTGAGAATGTTGTGTCTGTGGTGATAGCAAAAATTACTTCTTTACTAGTGTTTTTCTAGCTTTATAGAAGGAAGAAATAGTACTATTGCTACACGAGTTTTGGTTCTGAAACTGTATCACTAGAGCTATTGCTGCCTGCAAAAAATAGTATCTAATTTAATATTTATGTGGGTGCAGTGACCCAAGGACCTCTTCCATTCGCATCCTGGGTTACAGCGAATGGAAAAACATGCATAATGAGGAACAGTAATAGTAAATATAGTCAAATACCAGGTAGCATAATGCATTGGATATCAATAGAGTAATGTACATACATAAGTACAGTAATTAACATAAATCACATAAGCTGTGTAAATCTGTACCTGTTGATAAGATATATGTGTGCAGTAGTAAGTAATATGCTAAGAAAAAGACAGAGAACGTGATTTGTGACTTCTCTAAGTTATGAGAAGACTACTGTAGAGATCAGAGATTAAGTTCAATAATGTGGCCTTCCTAGTTACCCACATACACACTGGTAGCAACCTGCTTTAGGTATTAAAAATCTTGTTCTTAAGCTGTTCTTTTTGATGTGATAGACATGAATGTATTTCAGTCATGAGCAAAAGGTATGTTTCACAGTGTGGCTTTTAATGAAATGAACATCATGCCTTTCACTGCTATCTATGTTTAAAGCAGCTTTAGTATTCATGCTGCTTTATTTACTGGTATAAAAGTAAATGATTTCAGTATAATGCAGGTGGATCCAAATCATGAAGACAGGTGTCAGAGGAGCTGGCAAGAGAAATGGGAGGAATGCAGCTGTAAATTTGCACTGACATCTCAGGGAAGACTGCAACATTTGCAGGTGCTTGTTCATGTGCTGGGTGTATCTGAAAGCCACCATGCATTAGACAGATTAGACAGCTGTTCCTTTGTGGAGTTATGCAAGCAATAGTAAACAGACACATGCAGTGAGTAATTCACTGCATGTCAGGTGCAGACTTAAACGTACCTCTTAACTGTCCAGAATTTACAGACTGTCCAGGTTTATGACTCATAGATTTTGTTTGTTCCCCATAAAACTTGCAGTTTTCTGGCAAATCACTGAGGATTTAAGTCCATAAATAATGACAGACATTTGAGTTTCAGACTTATCACCCTTAAGAATATTCATGGTATTGAAAATAAATTGCAATTCTGACATCTTTCTAAACTGACATGATCAAACTATAAAGCCCGATCCTGATTTTGGTCCATTGTCCCCCTCAATATTTTTCCTTTGTCCAGAATTATTGTGCTAAAAGGTTGAAAAGTAAGGACATAAAGTAATAAACTTATATGTTGCCCTTGAAATATGGCCCTTATTCTAATAAGGTTAAAGGGTTGCTTTGTATTAACTGGAACATCCTAAAGGCAGATGAGGAGATCATACATATTATAGACGACATGCCTACATTTGTGTATAAAATAGACAAGATCATAAAGACAAACTTTGAGAGGCATGATGACATTAGGGGGAAACAGAAAAATGCAGGACACACTGTTAAGTGTGGACACAGCAGTCAATGTAGTTATATATATGAAGGGAACAAAATTACATTAGACAATGTAAATAGGTCCACAGTCACATTTAAACAAGGTAACTGTAATTCCAAACGTGATTTAGTTAGCCAAATGCATGGAGTGTTCGGGGTTTTATGTAGGAAAGACAGATTTTTAAAAAATATAATTTATGATCATACTTATAATATTAGGAAAAAGGATCATAATAATGCTTTGTATAGACATACAGAGACCAAAGGGGAAAATCGTGTTTTTAAATTTGTTATAATAGAAATGGTATACATGAACCCCAGGGGAGGAAATAGCAAAGCTATACTGGGGGAGAAAGAAATAAAGTGGCAGCTATTATTGGATGCTTCTACACCCCCAGGGCTGAATGACAACATGCCCATTAAGCCTATTCTCCATGCACGCATATGAATTTTTGTTGACAGAGAACTAGTATTTTATGAAGTATTTTATGTGCAACTTAATGGTAATATATTATAACTGTTATGGATTAATTCTTAATATTTTTAAAAAACATTTTCATAACATTACTATAATAATGTTTAAAATTTGTTTGGTTTATCTACATAGCTTCATGAACTGCGGTGGTGGTGCTGCAGTAGCGTTGTCGCCTCACAGTAAGACGCTGTCCTGTTTGATTCTCAGTTATAATGTCTTCCGTGTAGAGACATGCGTGAATGGACGTACCTTCGTTGAAGGTTATGCATCAGGGCTGGCAACTCAGCACATAAAAATCCACTGCCAATCATTAGCGGACCGGAGTTCTGCTGTGGCGACCCCTAACCGGGAAAAGCCGAAAGACACAACAACATCTACATAGCTTCATGAATTCTTTCTAAAGTTCTTTTAAATAGTTTTTAAATGCTTCTTAAATGGTTTTTCAAACATTCTTTAAATATATTTTTATATATATGAATTGATGTATATGTTTTGAATGTATTGTACGTTAGTGAGGGTTAATATTTATTAATGGATTCATAAATGACGGATAGCACAGACTTTTAGAATGCAAACAGTAATATTTCTTTAAAGTGTTCTTACATTTTCATTGGTCCACTAACTACTGGCGCCAAAGTAAAATGTTATATAAACTTTCAGCAGTTTATTATATGTATTCTGATGAAGTCCACTTAATGTGGATGAAAGCGCTAAATACATGTGATTTTTCAGTAAAGGAGTCTGTTTTATTAGTACCTGAACATCTTGGGGACTTTGTGTTCATTTGTGCTTGAAGCAGTGTATTTGGTGCTTTAATTCTACTTGTGTTCATAGCTGGTCACTGATGAGATTTTTGGTGCTTTTTATGTTTGTTTTTGTGTTATGCCTTAGGGGCTTGACTGGTGATAACTTCACAAGCAGATAGTAAGCAGATATGGGACACAGGTTGGTACAGATTATAGTGCACACTGGGAGGGATGTCTGCAGCTGAAATGTAGTGATGAGAATGTAGTGCTTTGGAGGATATTACTGTATGCATCTGGGATTAACACATCTCTCACATGCAGCCAGTCTTCCTTCTAGTGCAAGTCTAGATTACAGGACCATGTTGTGATTGTCCATTATGGGTGCATACTGTTTCATTCCCTTAGAATGCATTTTATTTACATATTTATTAAAATTTATCAGCAAAGTCTAACAGAGAAAGCCCAATTTTCACTGAATTCTTCCTTCAGAAATACTAAAGTGTATAAAGCCAATATATACACCCAGAACATCTTTTAAATATTAAGTAGAATACAATAATAATATTCATAGCAATTCGAACTATGAGAAAAAAAGTTTATCAGACTGTGCTGCCCAGGAACCCCGTCAACCAGATGGTTAGCATATTTTAACTGGAGGGGAGGGAGAACTGTTTTGGAGGAGGGGGTGCTATCCTTAAAGAACAGGGGCTGGGTCCAGGCCAGAAAAGGTGGGTTCAAATACCAGTGCTTAAAACCATAGGATCACATCTGACCAATTTTCTTTTTCAGTTGACTAGGTGAAGTGAACATTCCCACACCCTTACCAATCTGTCTCAGTGCAACAGAGACAAATGTGGAGGGGGTCTAAAGAAGCGGAACCCTCTCAAGGCCAAAAAAGATACTATGCAAACTGGGTAAAATGGATGCCACTTGCAAGACTTGGGGCAAAATTAGTGAATGCCAGCTGTACATGTGATAAGGTCGTGGGCAGTCCCCAGCAGTGTGAATGGTAAAGGCTCAAGGCCTAATGATCAAGAAAGATATTAAGAAGTAGGTCTTAGGGCAGGTAGGTACCTTTCAGGATTATGAATATAGGGGGGACAGGTAGATACCTTCCAGGATTATGGAAAGCTTGAGGCCTGATAATTAAGTGAAAGATACTAAGGACTGGCTCTAGCTGACACATGCCAGAATTACAAATATTGGTGGGCAACTTCCAAAATTATGACTATTAGGTGAAGTGAACATTCCCACACCATTACCAGTTTAGTGAAGGTTACTGAGAAGTAAAAGATGCTGGCAGGTAGACACCTCCCCTGGCTAATGGTTCACTAGGTAGGTGGATACCATCCTAAGGAAAAGGCACATACATCCAGAGTTATAAACATGTATGCAATATGGATCGGGTGTGGAAATGCTTGCATGATATTTGTTGAACTCACTTACCTTGTTGGGTCAGTCCATTTATCTAAAATTTATAACCACTAAATAATGGCATAAAATAAGTTCATTTGACATAGATATTGGAAAAGCATAATTCAAATTCTTGTGTTTTAAACTATGGTGCTTTTCTAAAAATTCAGTATAGAAAAGAAAAAAAAAAAACATTTCCTTTGCATAGCCCATGTGAGGACTTGGCTCCGCACACTCTTTACTGACTCCAAAGTCATACCACATTGAAGAAAGAAAAAACCTACCATAAGTGAACCACTGACGTACACGATCCAATACACCACAATAAAGTGAAATGCAACATTCAAAATTTCAAATACGGGCCTTTAATTGCATGTGCTGCAATAAAGTTTAGGCAAGCCATGCTTTTACTGGAAGCCAGCTATTGAGGGATCCCCTTTGCAGCTGATTTCATGTTTTCATGTTGGAATACATAGGCATGCTTCTGAGAAGTTGTTTAGTTTATTAAACTTAGTTTGGACCAAAGTGCCTGTTATTGTAAAAAATATAGCATCTAGTTTTTCTGGAAGCAAACAGGTAAGATGCTGTGTTACATTATACTCGCACCTTGTGACCCATTTTGTTTTCTTCCTGACCACACGATATTATAACTGGGGGTGTGGTTTCTGAGGGGTCTACTTTATACCAATGAAAGATCAAAATTTCGAATGCTCACATGAGCATAAATGCAGCAACTCGAAATTGCTATTGTGGGGGCTATGCCTCCCCCCGCTAAATATATATTCCAACTCCGAGATCACACTACAGTGAGAAAAGGGCAAATATTCCAATCTTCACTGTACTGCGATCCAAAAAAAAAAGTATTGAGTTGCTGAATTTCCACTCATGTGCGCAGTCGACATTTTGATCTTTCGTCGATTTAAAGTAGACACGTTTCTGAGTTGAAGGTGATTTGTTATTGCTGTGTCTCAGAAGCTAATTGACTATCTGGTTGATATGGCTTACATAGTACCCAACTTATGTTTTTCCAAAAGATACATTCTGAAAAACGTGAATTGAAAATAGTATAAAAACACATAAACAATCTAGTTTTATTTATTATTTTATTTGTTTACTGAGAAAGTCTGACTGGGACAAAATGGCCTATTTTCAGCAGAAGCCCAGAGAGAAAAGCTCTATTACAAAGGAATTTTAACAAGAGTAATACATTATATACACTTAGGTGAGGTGAACTATGCAATACGTACTATAGACATGAATGGTTCAGATATAAAGTGAATAGCATGCAACAGCATATATTTTACAGACAAATGAAGACATGAAATAATGCATAACGGGAGGAAACAGAGTGAATATCAATAGACACAAGCATGCTTCTGAGTACTACTACTCTGCAATCTAATAATAGACTGGACTGGAAAGGAGAGAAATAGGTAAAAAAAACTCCTTCTGCTGTGGGAGGGGCAAGCTGCCTTGTACTCTGCTTGTTGGGGGCTCCATTCCTACCCCTCTAAATTATATATACAAACTCCATGGTCCACCACAGAGCAGAAAAGGGCAAACACCCTTCAAAAGTATACTGCCGGCTTGTACTGTCAAACAAGTTGTGATAAAACTTACTGCATCTTTAAATTTTCAAATCACCAAGCAGCAAAGAAACAGCTAGCAAGGAACTGAATGTAATCTAGTTGATACAGAGTAAGCAAGAGAGTCATTACCCTTGCATCAAAATTAACGCATACCAACTCTGTGGGAAGACCCCATAGTGCTTTTATGGCATATTATGGAAGTATATTGCTAGGCCTTTTTTCTGCAGAGCTATTGCTGCTGCAGAATTGTTCCCCAGGTAGGTTTTGAACACAGATCTCCCAATCGATAATCCTATGCCTTAACCTCTGTGCTTTCAGAGAAGGGACTGATAAACTATAACTCAGCCATGAATCAAATTAGCTTTTCCCTAATACTTTTAGAAGGGATTTGAGCAATTTTATGCCAGTAGCATTTTCTGTTAAACATGTTTTTTTCTGGATCAATGACACATTATAGACTACTTCCATGATGGTTGCACATTGAGTAACAGCTTAATTTTAGCTCTCACAGTGTGAAAATAGAAACTAAGAAGAGAGACAGTGAACTCATTTTTTGGGTAAATTTCAGTAATTGGCTAGTAAGTGCATTGCCTGGATTCCAGCAAAAAAGAAATTCAGAAAACCTGAAAGAAAATCAACCACAAAAGATGAGGAAGAAACACTGTTTAGGAAAAATGATTTAGCTGTTCAGAAAAAAAAACAGTGCAAGCTCCAGCTTTGTTGCAAGACATGACTTACAGTAACCTAGAGAAAAAATAAGTCAAATGCACTCAGAGAAGCTTAAAATAAATGAAACACCAATGGGAGTATATTACCTCAAATAACAAAAGGTAGGATAAAATGGAAGAAGCTTTAAACAGATATTCAGATGAGGTGATACAACTGAAAAAATTGGAGGTCGAAATGAAGAAAAGGCTGGCTGAAAATGACACTGCTCAAGAAGATATGTTTAAAAAATAATAGAATTAGAGGACAATGTACATAAGGAAAACCTGAGATTTTCTGCTGTACCAGAGAAGTTGGAAAGAACTATTAATGTTCTGAAAGCACAATTAAGCAACTGGAGTGGTATTCCACACCAGAAGTTGTTAACTGAAAGGACACATCATGTGTTTGCTCCAAACCTGGACATGAGAAAGTAACCTAGACCTTTAATAGTAAAGATGCAATCCTACCAGTAGAAAGACTTGATTCTGACAAAACTGTGGCAGAAGGACAAAGTGCTAAAAGTGGTAGACAGTAGAGTGTTTGTGGAAAATGATTACCTGAAGAGGAGTAAATTTATTCCACTAATCAGGGAATGTTGAGAAGCAGGTGTGAGATTCAAACTGCTATATCTACCTATATTTGGAATATTCTTTCCTGGAGGGACAAAATCATTTTTTGATACGGAACATGCAAAAAGAAAAAATACCAAAGTTTGTCCAACAAAAAGTTAGCTGTGAAACAGAAGAAGATTCTTCTTCTTGTTCTGGTAATAAAGACCAAAGAGTGACCATCCCACTGAGACCGTTTCCAGTGTTTCAACAGAAAATGCTTGAGAGACAGAAAAAAAAAACCCAAGGGCTGACTAGAAGAACCGAGAGTATGTTGGAAAGGAAGAAGAGACTGGATTTGGGAAATAGAGATAAACAGGAATAAAACCAGTGACTCATAAACTGACAAATAAATATGGCATTATAAAGCATTAATTATATTTGTCAAACATGCCAGAACAAAAAAACCTGGAAATATTGGACTTTTTTTTAACTTTGTTAAACGTGTAGGGGACTCTAAAGCATATGCCCTACTTCATGTTATTAATGTTTGGAGGAACTCAGGAGAGATGAGGAGGAAGGAAAGAGTTAACTGTAATTAAAATAAACTTTTGCTCTTAACAGTAACATTTGTATGGTGCATGATGTCTGCATGCTGTAAAGTAATTTTTTCTCAGTTATTTTCAAGTGTAATGGGGATACTAAAGTAAACAGGTATCCCTGCTTTTTTCCATTATTTCTCTTTCTACTTATTCCATTTTAACAAGCGTAGGTTCTGCAATGTGAAAAAGGAAGGAAAACAAGTAAAATCAATATGCTTTTTCTAATTTTTGCATAGAGGAATGACTGGATTAAGGCTCTTATCTTTAGTAAGCAAATAAATAAAAAGGAACATTGAATATATTGCAGCTCTCCTCTAGCAATTAAATAAATACATAAATACTTGTAGACACAACCCTGTATTTGATTCTCATATCTCCATGAAGACAATCTGATAAAGAGCAATAAAACATAATTCTTCTTTCTTTTAATGGCTAGGAGATCATGTTTTCTGAAAGCATTCAAGTGTTTTCTCAATCTGGAAGAGCAACAAACATAAGACAAAAACAGACAGCACTTAGTAGAAGCACAGGCAGTACCATGTGTCTTATCATGGATAACCTTCCTTTTAGGTTAACCCAAGTATATGAGTGTGGCTGTTAGTTTGGTACAATTGTTCCTATTAGAAAGGTAGAACTTCTGTATTTTAAGATGTAGATAGTTTTATGTGTTAATATTGAGTTAATAGGTTTTGGGGTGTATTTTTTTTTTTTTTGCTTTTTTTGAGGGCTTTCAATAAAACAAAAATTTTGTAAAATGTGACAGACTCAAAAGGATACAAAAAGAAACAACTGTATAAAAGGTCAACCTGCCAAACATTACTGTGTGCATGTAACACAAAAGCTAGAACTAACTACTTAATAAAAAAAAGTTAACAAATAAGATGTGGGAATAATAACTTTTTTAGCATAATGAGCCTTTTGTTATTGTCTTTAAATGTTAATGGTCTCAAAGATATATACAAAAAAGAAAGAGTAGTGAACCATATTACAAAATGTAGGGTGCAAATAGCTATGCTACAGGAGACATTTGAAAGGAAGTGAGCATGTGATTTTGATAAAGAAAGGTTTTCAGGATGGTTATTCAGTGACCTATCTGAGAAAAAGAAAAAAGTGGACTACTTATATTAGTTGCAAGAACAGCTTCAATAGTGATAGAACAGAATAAAAATATATAATAATGATAGATTTGTAGCACTAAGGGGATGCTGGCATGTATTTATATTCCACAAAAAACTGCTATAATGGAGCTTAAGAAGATTCTGGGAGAAATAATCCATTTTCAGCAGTGAATATTACTTATAGGTGGGGACTGGAATTTGATTTGCAGCAGGGAAGATGTGTCTGAGAGGTCCAGAATGGAAAATATAACAAAGGACGGTAGATTTTTGAAGAAATTTATGAAAATATTTGGCATGGAAGATGTAAATTCAGTAGTATGAGAATTAATTTACATATCCACACTTCTGTATGCTGCTCCCATCTTCACCAACCTATCCAAAACTGAAATCACAAAACTAGACACCTGTTACAATCAAATTGCCAGATTTGCCACAAATGCTCCTTGCTGTTCCCGCCATTGCCACTCATTACTTCAACTAAATTGGCTTGAACCTCCAAATCTCATTACCTTCCATCAATTAATCTTCGCTCAGAAACTCCTGCTATATCCTGAAAAAATACCAGCACTATCTAATTTGCTTAAATTACAAGAAAACCCAAAACAACTACGTTCTAGTGACAAAACATTAATCAAAATGACCAAATCCAACAACTCAGCAGGTGATTCCCTATTTCCTAACTACATATGTAAAATCTGGAACTCACTGCCCCCTGCCATTGCCTCACAAAATCAAGCATTAAATTTAAACAACTACTAAAAGAACACCTTATTATCAAAAGACAATGCCCATGCCTTCCCCCAGGTTGACCCTCTATACCCGTTTCCTCAGCTCAGCAAATGCTCTATCAACCTCCTCATAGTAACCAGCTTCATCTACTAGCAGTCTTACTATGCTTTAAACAACTTTCATCTACTCTTTGTACTCCCTACTTCTTTCTAACGCCACCATACTCAGAATACAATTCTTGGTAAATTATGCATATTCCTGTTTATAATATTACTGGTCAAGTAAATATTACTGTGCATACAACTAACGGGTCCTTCTACTACATTTATATGCTAAAATATTTTTCTTTCTCTGTAATATTTTTTGCATTTGGTTTTTGTACATGTTAAATGACTTAGTTGTATATTAACAAACTGTGGAGCTTTTCTCCCCGAGCCTCTGTTGAAAATGGAGATGCATCCAGTCGGATTCTCCCAGTCAACAAATGTAAAATAAAATAAATATTATTCCACAAGATACAAAAACTGGGCTAGGCTAGACAGAACTTACATTTCACAGGAACAATTGCATTTAATTGAAAGTTGTGATACGCATCCAATAACTATTTCAGATCATACGCCAATAATAACTAAAATAAAAAGCAGGGTAATGAAATAAAAATGAAACACTGGTATTTCCTACCTATCTGTTGAAAAGAGAGGAATTTGAGGAATGGGTAGTGGAAATTATGTGGGAGTTATTAGAGAAGACAGAATTTTTTTCTGAAAATATAGCTAGGGAGTAGGATAAAATTAAAGTGGAGGTTAAAAATAGGGTGGCAATAAAAGATATGGTTGAGAAGCAGCAAGAATTATTTAATGGGATTGAGAAGTTAAAATATTGTAGAAAAGGGAGGAATTTCTCAGAACAATCAGGAGAAAAAAAAATTAACTCGATAATATGCACAAGTTTAGAAAGACTGCTGTTAAGCAACTGTTTATTGATAATGCCAGAGCACAAAAACTTTTAGTGCAACAACTGTGACAAACAAAAAGTAGAAAGGGTTGTCAAAAAGCTCAGGGAGCCTACAACAAGGAAGTTAACAAGAGATCCTGTAGAGGTGCTAGAAATATTTGGGACATTTTTGAAAGTATTTGTAAAGCAGGGAAATATAGAGATCAAGAAAAGGTGCAAACAGAAATATTTATGGAAGAATTAAATATGCCAAGGTTCATAGGTGTGTACTAGGCTAATGGCCCTGGAGCCTTTACAAGCCTAGCCCATAGAAGTGCCCTGGCATTGTACAGCCCGACGTTCGTTCCCAGTGCCTTTATTAAGTAGAGCCACTGGAGTGATCCTCGGGGTGAACTTTCTGTTTCCTCTCCACTCATCAAGATTTCTCTTGAAGAGGGCCAGTGAGGGGCTCTGCTTGACATGTATGGGATGTCTATTCCAGAGCATGGGCAGTCTCTGTGTTATGAACCTGTCCCTCCAGCATGTTCTGTTGATTGTGGTAATGAGGTTGAGGTCTCTGGCACGTGTGGTGTGGAGTGATTGGGATTTCTTTAGATGTAGCAATTCTAACATTGCTGGGTCAGACATGGCTTTGTAAGTCAAACAGAGATTGCTTCTTAGTAGATGATATGAGAGAGAGAATAGTTGAATTTTTTTGAGTCTGTCCATGTAGGACATATGTTTAATGCCTAGGATCCTCTTCATGAGGTACTTTTGTGGCTTCTCCAGCTGTTGCAGATGTCTAGTGAGGTACATGCCAAATGGGGCATTATACTCGATTGGCTTAATGAGGGAAGAGTAGAGCGAGATGATGACCTCTTTCTTCCTGGATGCAAAACCCTTGGTAATGAGATGTGCCACATAGAAGGACTTTCTGACTACAGCGGAAATGTGGTGTTCGAAGGAGAGGTATTTGTTAACCTGTGTCCCCAGATTTCTTATAATGCCTTCAGTGTTCAGTGGGCTCCCATCGATGTGGTAATTAGTGGGAACTGAGTTTTTCCCGAAGGGGATGATGACGCATTTTTTGGCAGTAAGCTTAAGGCCATTGTTTTGATACCAGTCACTTGTTTCAGTGAGGCCTTTCTGTAGGATGTCTGCATCACTTGGGGAGTTAATAATGTCTCACAGCTTGCAGTTGTCTGCGAACTTCATCAGCCAGAGTCCCTCTGTGTTGGCCTGGACTTCTGAGAAGTAGATGCCAAACAGGATAGGACCCAGGACCTATCCCTGTGGCACTCCACTCGTGACTGGTCGGCAGTCTGACTTGGAGTAGTCCGCTACTTTCACACTGTGGTTTCTGGGTGTCAGCCAATTTGCAACCCACTTAATGCTGTAAGGGTTGATGCCTAATTTGGTGAGTTTATCAATAATTTCTGAGTGAGGAATGGTATCAAAAGCCTTGGCCAGATCGAGGTAGGCTGTATGCACTGCCTTACCTTCATCCACAGCTCTGGTGACTGGCTCAAAGAAGTCAACCAGGATGAACAGGCATGATCTACCTTTCACAAAACTAAATTGCGTGGGATCTAGAATTTGGAGATTCCCTATATCCTTGTTAATTAGGTCCATGATGATGCACTCCATAGCCTTACATATCAGACTTGTCGGGATAATTATCAGGGTCTGTAGTCGTTCCTCCTTTATGGAGAGGGATGACTGTAGATGTGTGCCATTCGGTAGAGACAAAGCCTGAGGTGCAGCTTTGAGTGAACAGGGCACACATATGTGATGCCAGTTCACTTTGTAATTCATGTAGAACACAGCCAGGGATATTGTCGGGTCCCATGCAAGCTGTATTCTTGGCCTTGGACAATGCAGCTTTAACCTGCACTGCAGTAATACTGGGTGCCTGGCATTCTTCCTGTATTGAGATTGGTCCTTTAGGGGGTTGAGAAGGGTAAAGTTGGCACTGAATCTGTTGGCCAGTATGTTGACAATATCTGTTAGCTCAGTATAGGAGGTACCATTGTGCAGTAACTCACAGCAAATTTGGGTATTGCCGTGGAGATTCTTGATATAACTATAGAAAGCTTTGTGGTTGTTTTTAGTGTCTGCTGCAGTTCTGCCTTCATAGCTGGCTTTGGAGGTTTTGATGAGGGATCTCAACTTTTTGTTGAGGCTAATAAGGGAATTTTTCCAGTCTTGGGACTTCACCTTTTCTGTAACAGTTTCTTCCTTCTGTCATAGAGTTTATTAATGCAGGAGACTACCAGATTGGCTTCCTTTTTTTGGACTACCAGATTGGCTTCTTTTTTTTGAAGGAAAGCGTCTTGGTTCTGTTGGGTATGGCTAGTTCCATACATGTATGTACATGTTCATATAGTACATTGGTGTATGATTCAGCAGTCATGCATCTATTTTCCATTGGCATGGGTGCTGTGAAGTTAGCCACCTCTGTTTTTAGGAATCCAAAGTCAGCTTTGGAGAAGTTTTTCATGGTGCATACCTTTGCGGGGGCTGTGGGTGAGATGTGGATTTCCATGGTGATTAGTTTGTGGTCGGATCTAACCAGGGAGGAATTGACTATTGGTGTAGAGCAATGGTTGCCCATGTTAGTAATAACCAGGTCAAGGATGTTGCTTCCTCTACTGGGGGTAAAAATGAGCTGGTCCAGGGCATTGGAATTGATAAATTTCAGGAAGTGTTGGGCCAGTGCATTGGTACATGAGTAGTTTTCCCAGTTGATGGAGGGGTAGTTGAAGTCACCTAGTATGAGAACATTGGGTTGGATCTTAATAGTTTCTAGGGTGCTTAGGAATGTGGAGTGAGAGGCTTGGAACATGGTTGGGGACCTATTGCAGGCTACGACCTGAATCGCCATCTTACCCAGTGCTAGTTGTATCTAGAGTGTCTCAAATGGTTAGAGGTAGATGAGGCTCAGTTATTAATAGGACAGGAGGAGATGAGATAAAAATGGAGATGTATAACCAATCAACAGGAAAATCCCCAGAATAGATGGTATTCCTGTGGATGTTTGGAAGCTGGCAGGGAAAAAAATAAGGAACTAGAAGGTTTTGTTTAACAGTAGGAGAAACACCAACTTCCTGAAGAAAATTGTAATACATAGAGGGTAAAGATCCATCAGATTCAGCTTCATACTGGCCAATTTTAATCCTAAACCATGATTATAAAGTGTTTAGGTTCATAGGTAGGTACTAGGCTATTGGCCCTAGGGCCTATATAAGCCTAGCCAAAAAATGTACCCTGGCTTTCGCCACCCAAGAAAATTATTTTCCTGTGCCCCTGTCGAGCAGAGCCACAGAAGTGATCTCTGGGGTGAATTTCCCATCCAATCATCAAGATTTTTCTTCAAGAGTGCTAATGAGGAGCTCTGTTTGACATAGATAGGTAGTTTGTTCCAGAGTGTGGGAAGTCTCTGGGACAGGAATCTATCCCTCCAGCATGTTCTGTTTATTGTGGTGACAAGGTTTAGGTCCCTAGAGCGTGTAGCTCGGAGGGGTTGGGATTTCTTTAAGTGGAGCATGTCCAGCAGCTCTGGGTTTGACATAGCTTTGTATGTTAGGCAGAGATCGCCCCTGAGTAGACGATATGCGATGGAGTAAAGCTGTAGTTTATTGAGACGGTCTGCGTAGGGCATCTGTTTGAGGCCAGTAATCCTCTTTGTGAGGTATTTCTGTGGTCTTTCCAGTTGTTGTAGATGTCTTAAACTCCAAACTAAGAAATAAAACCAATAAAAGAAAAAATAACGGCACCAACTGCAGTCAGGATAAACGTTCTTACAAACTTCTTTACTTAGTAAGCGCTTTCATGCAGATACTCTCCGCACTTCTTCAGACAAGTATACACACAAGTATTGCAGCTTATATAATCACATTCATAATTAAGTCATTAAACAATTAACTACAATTGATTTAAAGTGAATCAAATTTCACAATTTAAACAAATACAATACTAAAATCTGTTCAAAAAAATCAATATCTAAACATTTTTTGCATACATAGTACTAAAATTGTGTACAAATACCAACACCATACTATAAATGTAAGATACATTAAAATACTTATTCATAAAAAAATGATTTTTAATTTTTGTGTACTTTTTTAAAAAAATACTTTCATTATTTAATGTATGTTGTATAAATATAGTAAAGAATCAACTTAAAGTTTCCTGATGTTTTGAATCATTAAAACAGGTTCATTATTAAATCATGTTAACTCCTTCATAATTTCTACCTTAAAATAGCCTTAAGTTTTAACAAGCATTTAATCGAGCAAAACTCATTGAGACCTGGATACACTTGGGCATTGGTTTTTAATTGCCACAATAGTTCCTGTTCCTCCAAAAGCAAGTTCCAAGGGCCCCCTCTCTTATCTTTTTTAATGTGCTGAACCACGATGAATAGAAATTTGTGGTCCGTATACATTATACTGTGTCTTGCTAAAGCATTAAAGGTATTGTTCTTGGTGATGGCGTATAAATGTTCATATATGCGTTGTCGCAGTGGTCGCTCGGTTTTGCCAAAATAAAACGCGTTACAAGATTGACATAAAGCTACATAAACTACGCCTTCAGTTTGGCAGTTATATTTGCCATTGATATAATACTTTTCTCCTTTAATGCTAAAAGTAGATCCAGTTTGAATATGTTTACAATAATGGCAAAAGCCACATTTAAACATCCCTTTTGTTATTAAATGCTGTTGTAAGGGTCGTTCCAACAAGGTTTTGAGACATGGTGTTCTTTTAAATACAATTCTTGGTTTAAGGCCACAACTTTCACTACATAATGTATCTTGTGTAATTAATTCCCAATTTATATTTAAGACATTTTTAAATTCAAAAATATGTTGATTAAATTGGGTGATCATACATGTTCTATAATTAATAACATCATGGTTACTAGCTGTCATGATTGGTTGCTCCTGAGTGGATTGACTCACTATGTCTTTTGCTGGTATAACAGTGTTCTGATGGATTAAAAGAGGTGGAAGTGAACCATTATGGCGTTTTAATTTGATTTCCTTAATCAAGTCATTAATAAGTTTACTTGGATAACCTCTATTTAGGAACATCTGTTTGAGCAATTCACATTCTTTGTTAAACAAATAATCATTTGAGCACATTCTTGTAGCCCTCACCAATTGTCCTTTCACGATGCCTCTTTTCTGTGTATACGGGTGGTTACTAGTAAAGTGTAGTAGTGAGTTACTGTAAAGTTTTTTTCTATATATACTAGTAACAAAACACTTTTTAACAAGATCTTTACTAATCGAGATATCCAGAAAGTTAATTAATTCCTTTTCCAATACAAAAGAAAATTCCAAAAAAGAAGTGAAAGAATTCATATTGTACATTAGTGTATTAATTTCTTCTTCATTACCTTTTACTATCATGAAAATGTCGTCCTGGTATCGCGTATACCATACGACTATTTCCTTAAAAGTAATATCATTGAACAGGAAAGTTCTTTCCCAGAACGCCATAACAAAATTGGCGAATGTACCGCCACAGGGGGAGCCCATCGCTACCCCTGTTTTTTGCAAGTAAATCGTGTCTTTAAATAAGAAATAATTGTTATTCAACACCAGTTCTAATAATGCAATTATTAAATCAATCTCAGAACCATCGATATGTTTAAGCAAAAGCAGGTCCCTAACCCATTCAATGCCTGTATCTTGCGGAATAACCGTATACAAGTTTGTGACATCAGCTGTAACAAACATGTAATCATCGTGGAAAGGAATTGCATTAAGATTTTTTAGGACATGCCATGAATCAATGCAAATCTGTGATTCATTTTCTAAAATGTTTTTTAGTTTATTGTCGACCCATTTGGCGCAGGCATAAGTTATAGATTGCCTGCCGTCTATAATGGGTCTAAAGGATGGGTTAGACAAACCCTTGTGGAGTTTGGGAACACCAAACATTATAGGCACACGGGGGGCTGCCATATCAAGATAATGGTACAAGTCAGAGGTAAGGCTTCCATCAATGAACATATCATTCAGAGTGTTCTTAATTTTATAAAGAGCTTGGTTAAGCTCATTTATGGATATAACTTCATAATCTTCAGAAGCTAAAATTGTTTGCATATATCTATTATAATCTGTTTCATACATTAAGACTGCTCCCCCTCCCTTATCGGGTTTCATAACCCTTATCTGATGACTTTTCACTGTTTGTATCATGTGTTTAAAATGCGTATCGTCTTCTTGAACATTTTTGCATTTGTTATACAGTCCCCTGAAATGCATTTCAGAAACCTTTTCAAATGCTGCTATGTGAATATTAAGTGGAGGGTTATAGGTGCTAGGCACCCTTTCGTCATTTAAAATAACAGCATTGCCTCTAAACATGATGTTTAAATTCAGTTTGTGAGTATAAAGTTTAAGGTCACATAATATACGTGCTAAATTAAGATTACTAGGCAAAGCGAAATTAAAACCTTTAGCTAACAGATCAATGAATTCCTGTTCAGGTGAAAAGGCAGTATAATTGTACACCTTAAAGTCCCTACTGGTATTGTAAACAATTATGGGCATACCATATGAAAAGTCCATCATTTCTTGCGGCGGTTGTAAAATTTCCTGTTCTGGGTCTTCTTGTTGTTCTTGAACGAGTTGGAATTCCGATAGTTCCGCTGTTGGTGAAAACCCGAAGACGAACTGGGCATATCTCTGTTAGCGTCATTTCGACTTTGTTGTTGTTGCTTTTCATGGATTCTGTCACTTCTTCTAGGTCCCGGATTAACTTCTCCATTGTGTAGTTGTGAATCCATTAAAAGTGGAGGAAACTCGTCTAGATCAATGTCTGAGCTCTGATCGTTGTTACTGTTAAAGTTAAAATGTGAATTTGGACGAGGAGCCGCCTGGGGTTGTACCATTGCATTATACAAGAGGGGAGGGTCGGGATATGCCATGTTCTTATTATAGGCTGTTTTATCCCTGTTTAGTTTACGCTTTTTTGTTTCGTTAATCTTGTTCAACAAAGAGTTGATGGTAATGAATATACGCCCAAAATCATATTCATAACTGTGGAAGTCCTTGTCATCTTTGATTTCTTTTTCCAATATCTCCAATTGTGTTTTCAGATCGATCATTTGGTTGTTGTACGCTCCAATAAGCAATTCTAAAAAATTTAGTCCTTGCTGGTTAAAAAACTGGATTAACTGTTTGTGGAAAATGGAATCTTTTATGACTCCCGAGGGATATTTCCACTGTCTTAATCCCTTCGGCACAATGCTCTGGTTAATGCATTCACGAAAATAAATTGTTTCTGCTTGCAATTTCTTATATTTTAAAAGAACTGAATCATTCTTTTAATCTTGAAACAATATTATTACCACTAGTAAGTTCGTTTTGATCAACATTACTAGTTTGAATGTCATTACTGTGAAATATGTTATCTGGTGCTTTAATGAATTCCATTAACGAAGGAGTTTTATGAACGGACATATTAGTTCTTGCATTTACCAAAATGTTAGCTCCGTTCGAATTAAATTCATTCCTTACTGGTTGTGCATTAGGAATGTTATCAGTTGAATTACAAGATGTGTTCAATTGCTCAACAGCATTAGTATCCGGTACAGACCTCAAAACAAGTGGGGTCTGTAAAAAACTGACTCCTGTTCTCGGCCGAACTGCCGGTGTTGTCTCAGGAAACCGAGTGTTGAATTGAGTTGCCAAATCGTCCACACGCTGAGTGAGACGTTGAATTAAAGCCGTTAGGTTGCCATCTGTTCTGCTGTCTTCATTAAGAGGCAACCCAGCTTCGGTGTTGGTTAAGAACGTAACAAGTGGCTGCGATGGTTGGATTCCGCTATTATTAGATGTTGTAGATGTTGTAGATGTTGTAGATGTCTTGTGAGGTACATAACAAAAGGGGCGTTGTACTCTATAATGGGTCTAATGAGTGTTGAGTAGAGGGGAACAATGACCTCTTTTTTTCTGGATGAGAATCCTTTTGTGATGAGATGAGCCACGTAGAAGGATTTCCTGACCACTGTGGCAATGTGATTATCAAAGGAGAGACTACTGTCCACCTGTGTCCCAAGGTCTCATCACATTTTCGGCATTAAGTAGACTATCAGCTATGTGGTAGTTCATGGGTACAGAGTTTTTACCAAAGGGGATGACAATACACTTTTTGGCATTGAGCTTCAGGCCATGACTTTGACACCAGGTATCTGTCTCAGTGAGGCCCTTTTGTAGTTTGTCCACATCGTTAGGAGTTTTGATTATGGCTCCTACTTTGCAGCCATCTGCAAACTTTGTTAGCCAAAGACCTTCTGTGTTAGCCTGCACTTCAGAGAAGTAGATACCAAACAGGAGAGGACCCAGGACTGAACCCTGTGGTACTCCACTTGTCATTGGTCTGAAGTCGGATTTGGAATCCGGTACTTTCACAGTGTGGGTTCTGTCCGTGCACCAGTCGGCAACCCATCTTGTGACATAGGGATTTCTACCTAGTTTAGTGAGCTTATCTATAATTTCAGAGTGTTGGATGGTGTCGAAAGCCTTGGCAAGATCTAGATAAGCTGTGTGAACCATTTTACCCTCATCTATGGCTTTGGTGACTGCTACAAAGAAGTCAATCAGGTTTAGGAGACATGATCTGCCTTTTACAAATCCAAACTGGGTAGGGTCCAGAGTTTGGAGATTACCAGTGTCTTTGTTTATGAGTTCCACGATGATACGTTCCATGGCCTTGCAGACCAGGCAAGTCAGGCTAATGGGGCGGTAGTTCCCGGGGTCCGTCGTGGCTCCCCCTTTGTGGAGTGGGATAACCGTCATGGTGCGCCATTCAGTGGGTACAAAGCCTGAGGTGAGGCTATGATTGAACATGGTACTTAGGTAGGGTGCCAGTTCATTCTGTAGTTAGTGTAAAATGCAGCCTGGGATATTGTCAGGTCCCATGGATGCTGTGTTCTTGACTTTGAAGAGTGCATTTTTTACCTGTGCAGTTGTAATTATAGGAACTTTGCATTCTTCCAGTATAGCGATGGGCCCTCTAGGGGGTGCGAGGGGGGGGTAAAGTTAGCACTGAACCTATTTGCTAGGATGTTGGCAATATCAGTTGGTTTTGTATATTTAGCACCATTGTGCTGTAACTCAGAGCAGATCTGAATGTTCCCATTGAGATTATTGACATAGCTATAGAATGCTTTGTGGTTGTGTTTAGAGTCAGTGGCAATTTTGTTTTCGTAACTAGCTTTGGAGGATTTTATGTGGGATCTCAGCTTCTTAATGAGGTTGACCAGGGAGTTCCTCCAGTCATGGGATTTTACTCTTTTTTGCAACAGTTTCTTTCTTCTGTTGTAGAGTTAGTTTATGGCAGAGGACCACCAGATTGGCTTCTTTTTTTTGGAGGATAACATCTTGGTTCTATTAGGGATAGCATGACCATGCACTCATGTAAGTGCTTATAAAGTGCATTTGTGTAGGATTCAGCAGTCATACCTCTATTGTCCATCTGCATGGGTGTCGTGAAGTTTGCCACTTCTGTCTTAAGAAGTGTGAAGCTGGCTTTGGAGAAGTTTTTTACGATGGTTTCCCTAATTAGGGGTGGGGGTGGGATGTGGATGTCTAGGCTGATTAGCTTGTGGTTGGATCTGACCAAACCAACGAGGAATTGACCTCTGGTGTGGAACACCGGTTTCCCATGTTGGTAATGACCAGGTCTAGGATATTGCTGCCCTTGGTGGAGGTATGAATAAGTTGATACAAGGCGTTGGAATTTATGAATTCTAGAAAACGTTGAGCAAAAGAGTTGGTACATGAGTAGTTTTCCCAGTTAATGGTGGGGTAGTTGAAATCGCCCATTATTAGGGTGTTGGGTTGTACCCTAATACTTTCCAGTATATCAAGAAATGAGGAGTTTATGTCTATAATGGTGAAAAGAATGGCAAAAGGGATGCTGAAAGTGATAGACATGAATCAGTGTGACTTTGTGGAGGGAAGGCAAACATTTGGCAACATTAACAGAACATTAATGATCCAGAGGGAAGCTGAATGTAAGAAAATACCACCGTTGTTGGTGGGTCTTGATGCAGAGAAAGCATTTAACAGTGTTAGTTGGGAGTTTAGGAGTTGAGCAATGGAAGCATTTGCATTCCGTGATAAAATTATAAGGTTGATTAGGAGGATATATGAGGGATCAGAGATTAAAATTAAAGTGAGTGGTTCCTCTGTGAAAATTTGTGTTTTAGGAGAATAACCATTCAGGGATGTCCTCTATTCCTTTTGTTATTTGTACTATATTTAGAACCATTGGCAAAGAAAATAAGGGAATCAAAAATTCAAGGATATACTTGGTATGGTAATCAAAAAAAGCTGGCTGCATTTGCAGATGATATTATTTTATACCTGATAAACATCGAAAAGTACATTTCAGTGTTGTAGAACACATTGAGACAGTTTCAGATCTTTTCAGGATACAAAATTAATGCACTAAAACAATGGCAATAGCTGTAAATTATGTAAACAGACATGAATTGGTTCATCACTATCCATATTTATGGGGGCATGATACAAAGAAGTACTTAGGAGTTTGGATTAAAAAGGATTTTGGTGTGGCAGCTAAGGATATGCAGGAAGAGTCTAAACAAAAGAGGGTCTATATTACAAGATCGAAACTTTAAACAACACTCAATGCCACGGAGACACCAATAAGTGTCCAGTCACCTCTAGGTTGGTATATGCTGCCCTGCAAAGACAGCAACCAAATCCAATGATGTAAAACAATTTATTGTACAACATAGTTAAAACCATAAAACCATGAGAAAATTGTTGAACATTTAAGCACTTTCACCCATCAATGTGGGCTTCTTCAGAACACCATGTTTATTACAAAATACATTCTCCAGTGATTATCTTGAATATGGCAGTTTCCATCCTACTAAATTGAAATGTAATATTTACAAAGGGCAGTGTATTAGAGCCCTACGTATGACATCAGATCTCAACACACTAGCAGATAAAATCCAACTTATAACCAATATGTTTCAGGACAGGGGCTATCCGTTGGATATGATGCATGATGTGGGTCAGTATGTATTAAATGAATGGGGTAGTAAATACAAACCCCTGTTGGGTTTAGATACATACACAGACACATACATGGATCAGGGGCTAATGCCCTTTAACAACAATATTAAAGGGGAGTCAAAGGGGATGGAATCCCATCAGAGATCTTTAATTATGTTATACAGTCCATCAGCTAATGAATTAATCAAAATCATTCATAAAGTATTGGTACTTGATTACAGGGGATTTGTGTTTATCCAAAATCATGGGTACTAAACCAGGAACAGTGTATAAGATGGGGAAAAATATAAAAAGTTACATGGAACAACAAAAGCAGGGCAACAGGGACAGAAACAAAGGAAAGGATTATTGTACCACTAAATGTGGTTCATGCAACCAATGTAAATTTATAGCTGATAAAAAAGATGTGGTGATCCAAGCCCACTGTTAAATTTGTCAAAGGGAACTGCAATACTAAAATGGTAGTCTATATAGCCTTTTGTAATGAATGTGAATGTTATTATGTGGGGAAGACTGAGAGATGTCTCAAAAGATGCATATATGAACACACATACAACATCAAAAAGAAGGACCCCACAAATGCCTTATACAGGCATAGAGAAATGAAAGGGCATTTACAAGGATTTAAATTTGCTATTATTGAGACTGTCAGACATGACCCACGGGGAGGAGATTATAGATCTTTACTGAGTTATAGGGAAACTTGGTGGCAGTTATATTTAGATGCAACATCACCACCTGGGTTGAATGATTTTATCTCCTGCAAGCCCATATTATGTATGAATTAGCACAATACCACTAAGTGTGATACCTATATAGCATTTAGTACATTTTATAGTAATATAGTATCGGGTAGTCATTAGTTTCATAACCTTCATATTAGACAGTAGATTTTTACACTATTAAGTAGTGGATATTGGCTAAACTAACATAGACACATAAGCTTTATTGTAGACATACATACAAAAGATTTTTTATCTCATTATTTTTCATTTTTTATTCATTATTTTTTATTGTATTACATTTATTATAGTTTTTACATATTTTTATACATTATTTCATGGAGTTTTAATATGAGATATTTTTTGATTGGTTGTTTCCTACACTCACACGTTGTTCTAATAAGTTTTTTTACAAGCCCAGTCATCATCTAATATTCATTTGAGGCGTATTTAGCAAACAACAGTTTTATGTCAAACGGATTGGTATACTACTATTAATATGTCCTTTTTTAAGCTATTATACTAAGCTGTTATATCAAGCATTTAACAGTACACTTATAAGGCGCCAACTGATATTTACAGGACAATAACACTGGCTCCACACAAACAGGTTATGAGTGAAAGGTTTCGTCTGAGATAATGGTGTATATATTTATATTTCATATTTTATATTCACTGTGTTTATAGTAAATATTTATTAAGACATATATGTTTATATATAATATTTTGGATCATTTGTATTATGAAGTCAATATGTCTCTTGTTTTGATCACATTCCTGTGACATGGAATGGGGAATGTGGGGGGGGGGACAAATCAGTTTACATTGTAATATGGCTTTAAATGTTTGAAATGATCAACAGTTTTTTTTTTTGGCGCCAGTTATGTTATATAAGGCGTCTTTGTAACAAACATGGTGTTCTGAAGAAGCCCACATTGATGGGTGAAAGCGCTTAACTGTTCAACAGTTTTCTCATGGTTTTAACTATTTTTATGTTGTACAATAAATCATTTTACATCATTGGATTTGGTTTCTGGTCTTTGCAGGGCAGTATATACCAACCTAGAGGTGACTGGACACTTATTGGTGTCTCCGTGGCATTGAGTGTTGTTTGGAGTTGTTTTCTCAGTGAAGAACGAAACTTTAGTTAAGCAAATGACTAAAGATTGATCTTATAATATCAAAACCTAAAAATGATGAACGGCCGATTTAACCCAGGGAGACACTTCCCTTGGGGGGGCTTCACCCCCCACAACCCCTGAGGTGGGGGGGCTGTACCCCCCACCCCCCCAACTAAATATACCAACTCTGAGATCACTCCAAATTGGAGAAAAGGGCATAATCCATATAACGGCCAAGGGAAGTGTTTCCCTGGGTTAAATCGGCCATTTGTCATTTTTAGGTTTCGATATAACAAGATCGATCTTTAGTTATGCTATTAAGTAAAGTTGTGATCTTGTAATATAGAACCAACAAAAGATAATACAAGAATTGAGAAATTAGAAGCTCTACTATATGGATAAGGATAGCAAGATACAAGCAGTTGAAATGCTTTTAGTCACTTTAGTTTTATACACAGGCCAGGCATATTTTTATCTACCAGAGGAGAAGTTGTGGATAGTAAATAAACAGCTGAAAATGTTTATCAGGAAGGGGAATACAGCAAGAGTCAAGTGAAATAAGCTGATTCTTCCAATAGAACAAGGCGGTTTGGGATTACTCAATCTGAAGGGGTATTTCAGAGCTATACAGTGGAGGCTCTATATACATAGCACAAACATAAACCTATAATTCAAAGTGGAAAGGGATGATGATGATGAAACAGGGGAGAAGCTCAGGGAATAAGGAGAGACTGGAATTTTAGATGCAGATCCTTAAGGAGAATAACAGTAAGCATGCACAATATTATATTTATTAAATAACAAAGTATTCTAAGAACTAAGGTAACACGGGAGTTGAGAAAGGAGTTTCTGCTAATAGGGATAACTGCAGTTAGGGATACAGAGGGGGCTGAATTTTATTGGAGAAAACTGGTAAAAGAGCCAAGGTATTGGGAGCAAATAATTAGAGAGGGAACGGTAATAGAGTGAGAAGCTGCCAAGAATTTATTTGGACTGTAGGATAGAGAATGCCTTCCCTGTCAAGGATTGATATCACAATATAGGCAAAGAGAAAGAAAAGGGGGCTTCTAAGTGAAAACCCAACACTGGTAGAATTTTTAGTAGAATCTAGAACAGAAGTTGCTGTTAAAAAGGGAATAATTAGTAGAGCATACAAAATATTGCATGCTAACTATAAGAATCAATCAGAGGAGGCTAGAAAGGATTGGGAAGAGAGATTGGATAAGCAATTCACAAAGAAGCAATGGGGATATATGTATGTCTCCCATGCTTGGAATTATTTACATAGGTATTTTTTTTACCCCAAGTAGACTCCAGAGAATTTTTCCACAGGTAGACAGCAAATGTTGGAGATGTGATAGGGAAGAAAGAGATAACTGGGAACATATTTTCTGAGAGTGTAATGAGTTGGCAGACTTTAAAGATTCCCTGCATACTGCTCTGTCAGAGATACTGAGTGAGCAAATTGGTGTAACTAAGGAAATGTTTTTTTTTAGCTATGATGCAGATTCAGAATTGCATAGACATGGTAAGGCTTTGCTGAGTCCAATTCTGGTGGCTGTCAAAAAAGCAATTACTAGAAAATGGCAATCAAAGTCTAAACCAACTTCAGTAGAAGTAGTGGATATAGTAACAGAGATAAAGCAACTGGAATTGGGATCATTAGAAAAGGGTAGGAGTAAATTACATAGGAAAACATGGGAATGGTGGGAACAATACATACAGAAGAGGAACAATGTTTAAAAGAAGGGATGATTTGAATGAGCTATGTAATGTTTGACTCACAATGACTGGACAGATTATAAGTGATGTATAATGTTTGCAACTACAATTACATCAGTATGGTTTGTGATCTATAATGCTTGCAAATAAAATTATGTAAATATGGTCTGTTTTCATTTATATAAATATATGATAGCCTATGTCATATGTGATAATTTAATAAAGATGTTTCTTGTTTAAAAATATGACTTGTAGACATGACCCAGACTGGGATCTGCAGTCTTTTTCCAGAAAGCAGGATGACAGTTTTTGGCAGTCATACATACAGGACATAAAGCACTGTTCTTAGTTTGAACTTCTGTTTTTTTTTTTAAATTAGTAACAATTGGCATTAAAGATAATGTATTTACGGAAAAAGTCACAAAGTTTTTCTTTTTTGTTCTTAGCAAGTGGATAAGAGCACCTTGACATAAACATATTTTTATGTTTTAGAGTGTCTGTAGTCAAAATGTTGTCAGTAGAGGAAGACTGCATTGCATAACATAAATACATGCAAGCACCTAAATGATTAAGAATTGAAATAAGACAGACTGATGTGGTATTTTGCTATTAGCTAATTATGCCTTCATTATATTTACAAAAGTGTGACTAATCTGAATCTGTAGCTCAGCATATCTTGGCAAAGAAGGGTGGCTGTAGTGAGTGGGAGGCCTGAACAATTCAGCTATTCAGGCATCTGTGCCTTGGCACTTATGCCTCAAAAGAACTGTTCTGAAACTCATTGTTTGGCAGGGATTCAAAAAGATTTTCCATTTAGTCCCGGAGAATGTATAGTATTAGCTTACTGCTCTCAGACATATAAACATCAACCCCTTGAGAAGCTATATCACTGATCATTTTAACAAGAAGTTATGTAACTGTCTTTGCTTTTACATGCACATCCAGTCTATCATCCTATCAACATTTCCTTGCAAAAGAAAAAAAAATGTATACACATCTCATACTCGTGATGACTGTGAAAGAAACAAGAGCCACAATAATGTATTTCAAATTATTACCCTAAGATATATGCAGTGCAGCCCCCAGCCAAGCAAAGTGATGATCTTTTTAACAGTAAAAAAATGCTTTCCAGAAGGCACTCACTGTTCCAAAATTAATATAAAATAAAAATAAATAAGTAAAACAAGGGAGTTCACAGCAACAAATTATTTAATATATAATTAATACAAACTTTCACATACAAAACAAGCTTTACTAAGTCAAGAACTCTCTCGTTTTGATTTTTATCTTTTGAAGAGTGACAATTAAATATGCTTTCTTTCTTTATCATAGCTCATCTTCTCATCCCCTCTCCAAAAACAGGGTTTCTATCTATACTGCTGGGGTTAAAATACAATAACAATGATTAAAATTATAGCCAAATGAATATACTTCAACTCGGGCAGGTATACTTCAGAACCCCTAGCAAGTTATTTTGATGACCATTTTAATAATGACAGTTACCTGTTTTTGCTTTCATATACCTAACTCACCTCTACTTTTTCCATATGATAATTTTAAAATTTTACAAAGCATGATTAATTATAATAAATTCTGCTTGTAAATTAACAGCATTGGTTGGGGCATGTTCAAATGCTTACAATGCAACATTTAGAAATTTGTTTCAGAGATTAAACAATGTGATATTATAGCAATAACCCACGCCTGGGTGTGGGTAATGCTGGATTTACCCACGGTTGGCGTGGTTTGGTCCCGAGGCTTAAGCCCGAGGACCAAACAAAGACAACCGGGTAATTCCAGCATTACCCACACCCAGAAGTGGGTTATTGCTATTATACCATGGTGTTAGTTTGCTTTGTATTATATTTGTATTGTTGTTATTTAGGTTTTTGTTAGCTTTTTTGTATTCTTCCACTTTTTGTGAGATAAAATAGTCCACACTTTCAGTTTGTTTTTATTTTATTATTGTTTTTGAAGGGATGTAATCAAAAGGGTAGGTAATGCTTGTTATAAAATAGTTTAAGCAGTGTAGAAGTTTATAACGTGTAGTTATGTTTTACTAGTTATGGGTATGTTGAAATGTGGTGTAGTGTTAATTTGTATTAATTTTTTTAAAATATGTACTTTTAGTAATTGGTCACTAGATGGTGGTGGTGTATGCGGTTTTAGAAGATGTATGCTGATGTGGACGTGTGGTATGGTGTGTGTTTTTCACTTTGCGAGGGATGTGTGGTGTGTTTTTAGTATGTATATTTTTGGATTTGTGTGTGTATAGGTATTGTAGGGAATATAGGTGAGTGAATGGTTTTATGAGAATGCTTGGTTTTGTTGGGTTATAACTGGTGGTTATGTAGAGTGTGTGTGTGGTGTATTTGCGACTGTATGAGTTTTGATTTTGTTTGTGTTCGAGGTGAGATAATGAGAAATATTATATGGGTAATGGTTAATTTTGTGTGTTTTACTTGAATTGTGTGTTTTTTGTTTTTACGTTTACTGTACGTTAATGTTTGCTTGCTGTCGCCGCAGCACGATATTTACTGACCGGACTTGTTTCCTTGTTTGTCGTACGATTTAGTATGTGCATGCTGGTTGGATTAGCCAGTCAGAGTGCACGTTTCTCGTCTTTTCCGATGTTCGCGTGGTATAATAAACTATTTTAATGCCCTTCCTGGAACATACAGTTGTCTGACAAAGTGAGTAAACAAACCAAGTAATTAAACATATACAAATACTTACATACTCACACACTCATATATGTAATATGTGCACACATACACATATAGTACAATCTTGCATACCAATGGCATGTGAGGAAGACAGAAAGCTCAAAACTGTAATGTTTGACAATCTTTCTATTATCAGAACTAGGCCACCACAAGGCTACTGCTTATCATTTTTGCAAACATATGATGGTTATGTTCCTGAAATGGAGTGCATTATTCGGTATTCTGTCGTAATATAAATGGACCCATTTTAGATTTAGAATTGGTGATACAGGAGCCAAAGTCAGTTTTGAAATGGAACACTTGACTTTTTTTCAGATCCTAAACAAGAGGAGTATTGATCTGTTTTAGTATAACATTGTGGGATGTTAAAGTGTTTTACATTTATGCATTTATATTAGTACTGTACTTCTCATTTTTTTCTTAATTAATGGTCTTAATTGTCTGTTATTTATTTATTTATTAATGGTATATTCTTACTGGATAAATATAAATACAGTTGTGAAGTGTTCTCTTCAACTCCTTTTTAGGCATTTTATCAAAATACAAGACTTATAGGTGTTTTTTCATAATATAATAAAATAGTGAATCCAGTCCATTTTTGTTAATCTACTTACTTACCTTACTTTCAGTATTTTGATATCTCAACCTAAAATAATAGCGATAGACAAGTATGTACTTACATTTATGATGTAATGTATCAGTGTGATTACTGCATTTAGGTACTGGGTCAAAATACACAACTAACAGTTTAAAGGTGGGTATTAATTGAAGCTTTGTGTTATTTTTATTGATAACTTGAAAGTGAGATGTTGGGAGGTTGAAAAGACTAAGTTGGACGAACACCAGTTTTCTTTTTTTTTTTTTTTAATTAAATTTTAGACCACAGTCTTATTTTTAGGGAGGAGGTAAAGGCATTTTAATGTGATACATTAATCTGAGTGATAGCGTGGGATTAGTAATAGTACAATGTGGTGTCAACTTATATTCTAAGGATCATTTTTATATATGTTACAAATTTACTAGGCTACTTGTTATGGGTTTTTCTTGTTTGCCAAAGATTCACAAATCAGTGACTATATGCCTCACCCGAAGACTACCCATAGTGTCACTGTATGCCAATTTGCTTAAAAACTTGGGCAACTTTTTTTTTAGATAGGGCACTATAGTTTTGGGCTATGAGTATTGTATATGTGTAAGATATTCCTTGTATCTGTAAATATATTTTTTCATTTCTTATCTGATCCTATTTACCTAGGCTGTGCCTGCAAATGGTCCTTTGAGGTAAGTGCACTACCCCAGTATGCAAACATAAATCAGTAAACTAAAAATAAATAATTATATTTATGATACAGCAAGTTGTTCCTGGCCCATGTTGGGCAGTTTTGTTATGTATAGCATTGCTGAGTGCTGCTTTGATTTTGAAGCAGTGGTTTCCTTTCTGCATAAAGGGACAGATAAAACAACTGTTCTTGATATGTTAGAAGTCTGAGGTTTATGTTTGGGGCTCTATATCCACAAACTGGCACCAATGTATTAGGACTTATGACATAAGTTAAGCCTTATGTCTGTCTGGCTCCCACATCATATATAAATATCCCACAAATATTTATATGTTTCTACTAGGACCCATATAATAGGTATAGTTTCCACGAGAGCTTGCCACTGATGTTCAGTAGTGTATGCTGCTTGAAATAGATAAACTAGTAAACAGCAATGAAAATGCCTTGAGTGGTTCATAGTTTATAGTGAACCATATGGATCACATGTGGGAGGAGTACATTTAGCTATTGACTGAAAGATGCTGACTAGATCTAATACGTATCCCAGGCTTTTATTTATTTATTTTATTTATCTTTTGTTGACTGGGTTAGTCTCACTAGACTAGTGACCTCTTTCAGGAGAGACCCAAGGTGGCATTTATACTACTAAGGGCAATTTGGCCAGGGCATCGGGGTACGTCTCTTTCTGTTTTTGATAGGTGCTATGGGATCTTTTACATCCACCTGAGCTACCACCAAGTAAAGTAGATGGGGCCTCAGTTTAACATCTCAACCAAAGGATGGCACACTCAGAATTCCAGCACCCTCCTTATGCTGCACTGCACTTTCAGCAATCTCCCTACCAGGTATGGGAATTGAACCAACAGCCTTCTCTACCAAAGGCAAATGTGCTACCTGTTGCAAAACTGATACTGCTAAATTTGGGTTAGGTCTGCTGTCATTTGAGTTGGGTCAAAGATGAACTTTGTAACAGGTTGAATTGAATTTTGAGGAAATGTGTCTTTCTGGGGAGCTATGTCCTTATCTGTTTTAAAAATTTGGTGTACTCTGTTATATCTCTCCTCTTCCTGTCTCATTAGAGGAAAGTGAGTAGGTCATATTTGAACTGCAAAGCAGAATGTAGTGACCTTTTGGAGAAGTACATCTTTCTAGAAAGCAGTGTGCTTTTCCTGTAATGACCATATTTTATTATACAACTCTAATAAAATCTAGGAGGGATTCCAGTGACAATTCACAGATGACCTGTTAATGATACTGTTAAGATGCTAGGGCACTTCTATGGGCTAGGCTTGTAAAGGCTCCAGGGCCATTAGCCTAGTACACACCTATGAACGGCTGCAGTAACCTTTTGGAAAACTCTGTTAATTTCAGAAGCTGCATCTTTCCCTGTAATAATCTTTTCAATTACAGTATCTAGCAGATCTCCTCAGATCTGTTCAGGGTTAAAGGAGTGTCTTTTAAGAGTACAGTATGATACAGCTTTATTTAGCAGAGATCCCAGGAATGGGTAACAATGTGAAAACATAGCAGGCTCTTTTGAACTTCCAGAGAACTGTATCCTTCTGTTGAGATGTATCCTTCCTTGCAGTAACCTTTTGGGTTGCAGTATCCTACAGATCTCCTCAGATCTATTAAAGGTCCAAGGAATGGACCACAGGTGACCTGCGTATCTTCTGTAGTAACAATAGGGTCAACAACATTTTCCTAGCTGTATTCATAGGTGTCACAGGGAAGGATCACAGCTAAACTGTATAGTAGGCTGTAGTGACCTTTTAGTGTGTTCCTGTAGTGAACTTGTGGAATAATGTATCCAGCAGCTCTACTTAGATGAGGTATTGATCCCAGGGCTGTGTCACAAGTGAACTGCTGAAACCCTGCTCTCACCATGCACTTAAAAGGTTACTGAATCTACCAGCTGACATTCAATGAATACTTATCTTCCAATGCTAGAGATATAGTATTTTGCATTAGTGTTCTCTAATTCTTGCCATTACGTTTTAAGCTGTCAGCTTCAATATTCAACTAATAGCATGTCACAATGAAAATCATTTGTGTAATTCTTTTAACAAAGTGCCATTTGAAACTATACTGTTAAGAATTGTATAGTTCATCTATCTGCCTCATTTTGTTTACAAAATCTTAATTACAATAAATAGTTATAGCTCGATTTTGTTAGCAACTGGCATTTCAGAAAACCTCCCCTGAATATGACTGGTTGCCTTAAAATGTCATCCCCATTGTTGTTGGAAGCCAGCAATAATATTTTTGTATTAATTTCTTAACTTCATGTTAACAGTGATTTGACAGAGTAAATAGACTTCTGACTTTAAATATGGAAATTGTATCCAATCTGAACAAATCCAACCTTAGAAAGCTGTCTAGCTGTTATAACCACATTGCTAGAGTTGCCACAGGCACGGCATTTAGGACACACCACGGTCATAACCTAAATCTTCTAGGGTGGCTTGAATTACCTAGCCTCCTTCAGTACAACCAGCTTATAGTGGCTTGAATTACCTAGCCTCCTTCAGTGCAACCAGCTTATAGTGGCATATAAAGTACTCATCCAACCTGAAAATACACCTGCAATTAAAAGCATCATTAGCACCTACAGTAACCTCAGGCCACATCCCTCATCTAACAGACTGCTGGTTCAAACATTCAAAACCAATAACTCAGCTGGGGACTCAGTTTGCCAACTCTGTCAGCAAAACATGGAACTCCCTTCCTGCCGACCTTACTCTAGTATCCTCACTAACTCAATTCAAAAAAAGTCTCAGACAACATTTTAAGACACACTGGTTATGTCCTTGTTCTAATCCTGACTAGCTCCTTTCTATAATTGTGTGCCAAACAGTACTTTATACTACATACAAGCTGTGACATAATTGTTAGTTTAGATACTTATATAAGTTTAATAATGGCCGAATGTATAACTTGCTTGACTGAACAGAGTCTGTAAACTGTTTGCAACATGTAGTGATATTTATTTATTTATTACTTATTTTATATTTGTTAACTGGGAAATTCCGACTGGACCAGGTACATGGAGGCCCAGGGAAAAAAGCTCCGGCATCAAGTTATACAAATACAGTACATCCAGCATAATACACAAAACATGTTACATTATGTTTGCTGAGCATAGTAATATAACAAGAAATTAATAAAACACTCCAGGTAAAAGAAGATATAGAACATAGGTAAAAGACAATGTCAATTACAGTACATCCAGCATAATACACAAAATAGGTTTTATCATGTATGCTGAGCATAGTAATATAACAAGGAATTAATAAAACACTCCAGGTAAAAGAAGATATAGAACATAGGTAAAAAGACAATGTCAGTTATACATTGGTAAGAGAAGAAAATAAATCAAGTAAGATTCTACAGTTAAAAGTACCCTTTCAGATGACCAGGCCTACAGGGGATCAGAGATCCAGCATGTGTTCAGGGAGGAGTTTGGGGAGTTAATAGTAGTATGGGTAGGGTTATGTGATACAAGGGCATAACCAGGTACTAAGAAGGTGCAATTTGAGGGAGTTTTTGAATATGGATGTGGAGGGGGCAGTGAACACATAGGGGAAGAGAGTTCCAATTTCTGGCAATGGTGAGGGACTAGAGTGTTTTCCCTGCATTATTGTTAAACTTGGTGATGGAGAGGAGAGATTTTTCACTGGCTCTTAGGTACCAGTTTTCAGTATAGACAGTAAGTAGGTTGGATAATGAGGGTTTTCTTTCAGGATATTTGCAAATATTGTAGGCTGTGCCCAGCTGTGGTAGCTCAAGCCATTTTAGTTCTTTTAGTGCAGCACAGTGATGGGTTCTATAGGTTGAGTTAGTAGCAAACTTGGCTATTTTATTGTAGCATTATTCTAGTTTGTCTAGGTCACATTGTCTGATTTGGGCAAAGATTGGTTCTGCGTATAATAGAGTTGAGCGGAGGTGGCTTTGTGCAAGCGTGACTTTTGCTTTTTCTGAGAAAAAGGACTTATGCCTGTATAGGAAGCCTAGTTTGTGTACTAGTTTTATGGTATGTGAGATGTGAACATCAAAGTGAAGATTATTCTCTATTTCAATGTCCAGAAGTTTGGTGTGGTTAGAAGGGGAGATGGTGGTGCTGTCCTTAGATATTATGGTAAAGGAGAGTTTTTTCCTTATCTATTAGGGGGTAAATGGTAGCAGTTTTGTCTTTTTTGGGATTTAGAATTAGTTGGAGACCCGATATCCATTTTTCTACTGAGTTAAAGGTATCTTGAGTGAGTGTATGTAGGGTGGTGGTAGATGAGGCGGAGCAGATCAGGGTTGAATCATCCGCATATTGTATGAGTGTGGCATGTTGTGTAGAGCTATTGAGGTTATCTGTGAAAATAGAGAACAATAGCGGGCCCAGTATAGAGCCCTGTGGGACTCCTATGGTGGTTGGAAGTTGTGTAGACAGAGTTCCTTTCCACTGGACTGATTGTTGCCTGTCAGACAAGTAGCTTCTGAACCAGGCTATAGTAGAGGAGGTGAAGGATAATGATGTTAGTGAGTCTAGTAGAATGGACTGGGAGACCATATCAAATGCTTTTGAGAGGTCTAGGAAAATCACTGATACATATTTGTTATCATTCCTGTGAAGGTTTATATGATTAGTGAAGGACAGAAGGGCTATGATAGTGCTGTGATGTGGACGGAAACTGTGTTGTGTGGTAGATGGTAGATTGTGTGTGTTAAGAAATGTCATCACTTGCAAGTGGATGCATTTCTCGAGAATTTTGGATAAGGGGCAAAGGATGGCAATAGGTCAGTAGTTGGAGAATTCGTAAGAATTACCTCCTTTATGGAGAGGAATGATTTGAGATACTTTCCAGAGTTTGGGTATGTAGGATTCTAGTATGGAGTGGTTGATTAGGATGGAGACAGGATATGATAGGGAGTCACTAGCCATTTTTAGGTATGCAGCAGGTATGTTATCAGCTGCCAGTGTGGTTGGCTTTAGTTTTAGGGGGAGTTTTTAATAGTTGAGGTGGGCACTGGTGATAGGCTGAAAGAGGGGGTAATGTGTGATAGGTTAGGTTGTGATTGAGGTAGACTGTTTTTGGTTATTTGACTGGATAGGGCTAAGATGGATTTAGTAAAATGGTTATTAAATTGAGAAGCTATGTCTAGGGTATTGTTAGTAGAGTTGGGTGATGGAGTAGTGGTTTTGCCTGGCTTTAGTAGGGAGTTAATGGCATGCCAGAATTTTTGTGGATTATTTGAATATTTCCTTTGGGCGCTAAGAAAATAGTTTTGTTTGTGTATTTTGGATTCAGCCTTGGCCTTGTTTCTAAGCTGTTGATAGTATTGCCTGGAGCTAGGGGTTTTGTCAGTTTTCCAGATTTTCCAGGCTTTATCTCTAGCTTTTAGTAAGGCTCTGGTGTCCATATTTAGCCAGGGTGCGTAGTTGGCTTTAACTCTGATCTTTCTGCTGGGAGCTAGACTGTTAAGGATGTTAGAGAAGGTAGTATTGAAGTAGTCTACTGCCTGGTCTCACCCAAGTGTTCATAATGGTTCCCAGTTGCAGTGGCTTAGGACAGTATTTAGGTATTGTGGGGTAAGGTTACGGTGATCTCGTACAAATTTGTAGACTACTAGTTTGGGGTGATTGGAGTGTTTGTGGAGTAGGAAGGTGGGGAGATGATCCCTTAGGCCATCTGAGAGACATCCTGCAGTATAGTTTTGTTTGGGATAGTTGGTTAGTGTCCAGTCTAGTATGGATTCTTTCTTTGTTTTCTCATCTATTCTAGATGGTTCTTCAATTAGTTGAGAGAACCCATATAGATTGAAATGTGTAGAGGGGCTACTGGAGTTACAGGCTGCCCAGTCATAGGTTCATAGGTTCATACTAGGCTATCTGCCCTACGGCATTTATAAGCCTAGCCAGAGTGTGTTTGGCTTTCGCCACCCATTTTAAATGAATTTTGCTATGCCCTTTTTCGAGGTTAGTATACTGTGCCTCTGTCTAACAGTGACACAGAAGTGATACCCGGGGTAAACCTACGATCTCCCATCCACTCATCAAGATTCCTCTTGAAGAGAGTCAATGAGGGACTCTACCTAACCTAGACTGGGATTTTATTCCAGAGTGAAGGGAGCCTCTGGGTTATGAATCTGTCCCTCCAGTATGTCCTATGTATTGTCATGTATCAGTCAGTGTTAAGGTCTTACTAGTAGGATTGTTTCCTGAGGTAGATTGGCCTTTGTCCAGTGTAGGATGTCTTCTATTAAGAGTGAGTTGTTGCCTGGAGGTATGTAGCAGCATATTATATTGATCTTCTTGGTGTTTCTTATGGTTAGGACAGAAAATAGGACTTCAGCATTTTGAAAAGTGGGTGGTGTGGTGTGCAGGAGCTGAAGGTTAAGGGTGTTTTAAAGAGAATGGCTACTCCTCCTCCTTTCCTGTTTGTTCTATCAGATCTCAGTGTATTATACCCTGGGGAGGAGAAAGTCTTCATCTTGGATACTGGGTTTAAGCCACGTCTCTGTAATGGTGAGTACATCAGGGTTGTAGTGGGCTATGAATGCATGTAGGCCCGATAGCTTGTTGGTAATACTTCTTATGTTGAGATATAGGATCAGCAGGTCAGATGTTTGTCTGGCTGAGAGGGGACCTGGATTTGGGTGAATGTCACCAGAGGTTAGCAGAGTTTGTGGGAGTGTCAGTATATGTTTTTTAATATTAATTCTCAAACCAGAAATCAACGAAAAAACTGAGTAAATACAAAAACAGGATACGCTCCAAACCAACGAGTAACTCCATGGTACACAGTACTGAACCCTATATCCAAAATACGTAGATTTAATATCCAAAACACTTAAATTTTATTTAAGCTGAGTACACAGGCTTTTCATCGGGATCTTGCCGATTTCTTCAGAATAATGGAAAACAGCTTCAATCCCAACCAACTGCCTTAAATACAAAATTTAAAAAGGAGATCACATGATCCTCGTATTCTACACCACCACATATCACCGCACTTATAAATGCTGGATACAATGATTATATATTTAGTTATGAGAAACAGTATTCAACATTAACTGCATCTGGCAACTAAAATATGTTAAAGAATAATGATAAATTTAAAACGGCCTTACTTGCTGTAAGAGCAAAATCACGTAGTGTGTTCGTATGTTGATAAAAAATACTAACAAGTCTTTTTCAAAAGAAACGATAAAAAATACAAAACCACAACATGTACCCTTAAAGGTAAAATGCTGATATCAGACATACTAAAGTAAATCTAACAGTTGCGACAGCTGACAAGCCTGTGTAAAACCAATCTTTGTGGAAAAAATCACGGAGCTTTTTACTGTGCTAGAGTAAACTAATTCTAAACTGTACGCTTGAGAAAACATACATATTAAATAGTTTCCCCTTACAATAAAACAAAAATATAAATATACATATGAAATATGTTGACAAATTATACTACTGTGCACTAATGTAAATATGCTGAATAGATATCACTCTTGTGGCGGTCATCAATGGTACATGCAAACCAGGCTAACTCTGTACTCTGACGTAACTCAAGGTATTTTAAATCACTATAATATATTAAACAGGAACTAGGGCAGTACCTGCTGCAAACTAACAACTACTAAAACCCATAAGAGGTCTACAATAAACCCATCAACTATACCCAATTTGTCTTTACGGAACCTGACAAGATGGTTACTCAAAGGATACTACTGGCTAGTGTAAGGGTATAAAATATATATAACATAATCAACTATCAAAGATCAAAGTAATCAACAATTGTGTTAAAAACAAAGGGGGTCATATAGATACTAAATGGTTTATCTGTTTAACCTCTTTAGTTTTAATAGGCAAGTTATGGACAACATGCTGTTAATGCCTGGGGCATGACAGGCATCCAGTCTAAGTTGCCATGACAACTCTCTACTCTCCAAAAGGAGGGATGTAGGTTCTCCTCTGCCATCACATTTAACTTGGTCTATAATAGAAAACAGGAAGCCATGGTTAGGGTTCTCCACTATATGCTTAGCCATGGCATTCTCCATCTTGCCCTTCCTTATAGCATATAGGTGTTCGTATATGCGTTCATGTAATTTCCTGTCAGTTTTCCCAACATAAAATGCTGGACAACATGAACACTGGGCCAGGTACACCATTTGTGTACTTAGATAATTAAACCTTCCCACTATACGATATACAAAATCCCTTATTTCATAACTAGACCCTGTCTTTATGTAGCTGCAATACCGGCACATATTGCACTTAAACATGCCATCCCTGGTGTTGGGTATTTTTGATTTTTTCTCTAAAATACTTTTGATGTTGAAACCCCTCTTGAACACTATTCTTGGTGATTCAACCAGTAGTCTACAGATGGAATCATCTTGTAGTGTCAGGTTCCAATTTTTCAATATGATGGAAGATAATTCTTTAGCGTCTATGCTATATGTTAGTATGAAACTATTAGACATTGAGGTTGCTTTGTCACTTTTCATTTCAATATTGCCCTGCATTGGATTGTCTTGGTTCAGTATTGGTAAATAGATGCCAGTGTCCTTCTTTTTTTGTACCTCACTCAAAAGGTTGTTAATAAGGTCTGCCGGGTAACCCCTGTTCAGGAAAAGGTTTGCCATAAAGGCGCGTTCTTCCAGAAAGTCACAGTCTCTGGACACCATACGGGCAGTTCTAACCAATTGTCCTTTAATGATTGACCTCTTTTGGGAAAATGGATGGCAGCTTTTAAAATGAACATAGCTGTTAGAAAAAGATTCCTTCCTATGAATCTTGGCTATGAAACATCTTTTCTCTTTGTCTTTCACGAGGTCTATATCCAGGTATGCTACCCGGTCTAAAGCAAAACTGTGAGTAAACTGGAGGAATTCTGTGGATGTATTAAACAAGTCTACTAACATAGTAGCTGTCTCTTCATTGCCCTTTAGGATAATAAAAATGTCATCCAGGAATCATGTATACAAAGATACCGTGTCCAAAAATAGGGGATTGGATAGAATATATTCTCTCTCCCAGTAGGCCATAACCAGGTTAGCCACACTGGCTCCACAAGGGGAACCCATCGGCTCCCCTATCAACTGCAGAAAAAATCTGTTGTTAAAAGACAAAGTTGTGGGACAAAATAATGTCCAATAGTTCACTAACCAGTTGAATTTCTTTGGCTGGGGCCTTTTTTATGATCAAAATGGCTGGGATCCAATCTAGAGCTACTGAGTGAGGGATGGAAGAATATAGATCCTTCACATCAATAGTTAAAAAATGACTATCCTCACTGTAATTAGTTTGATTTATCCTAGAAAGGAAAGACCAAGAATCTTTGGAAATTTGTGGCTCACTGGCCACATATTTCTTCAGGATGGTATCGACCACTTTGGCACTGGCATAAGTGATACTGCCCCTAGCACTTACCAATGGATGCATAGGTGGATCCAGTGGGTTCTTATGGATCTTAGGGGATCCAAAAATGATTGGAATTCTGTAGGTTGGTAGAGATATGAAATTCAATAAATCAAGATCTATAGTTCCATTAATGAACATGTCACTGAAGTAGGAAGACACCCTCGAGTTACCTATATTTAATTCATTCCTAGATATCTCTGTGTATGTCTCAGAGGAAAGAATGTCTTCCATTCTCCTGACATAGTCAGACTCATTCATGACTACCAAACCTCCTCCCTTATCTGGTTTCATAACTCTCACTGAAGAATTAGTTAAGGAATCCAATAAATACCTCTCTTCCTTACTGATATTAAACTGGTTTGTTTGCTTAGATAAAGGGTGGTTAAGTACATGTCATATGTCTAATTCACATATTTGTTCAAATAAATTTAAAGATGGGTGCAAAGGTGGATTATATGTACTTGATATGAAAAAGTCCCCTTTGTCCCTGGTGAGATTACCTAAAAGTAGCTGAAGATTTAAATTCCTGACAAACAGTTTCAAGTCTATAATAGATGATGCCAGGTCAGCTCTCTTAGAAAGCACAAAGGAAAATCCCCCGGCCAACAAATCCACCAGTTCCTTCTCAAAAATAAAATCTGAGAAGTTATATATTCTAAAATCCTTTCCAGTGTTAAATACGATATTGCTTGTCCTTGGCATCGTTGGATCAATAACCCAGGTGAGCTGGATCAATTTCTCCTGTTCTTGGACCGGTTGCTGGATTTCCGGCCCTGATCTATCGGAGGAGACGAGGCTGGGTCCCGAAAATTTGGACCCTCTACTTCCTCGTTAGAATTATTAGATTTGTGTTGCACTGCCAGTCTTTCACTGCATCTGACTGGATCTGTTGTGTCCATAGAATCTATAGGGGTATTTTCCATGAAATTGGACCCTACACCCCTATCCGCATCAATAAAATTGTTAGAATTACTTCCCTCCGGTCGCCATGCTTTAAAGGACAAAAAATTGCCTTGGGATACCGGAGGTTTTGGATAGGCAGAGCCATCTTTATAAACTTTAACATCCCTTTTTAATTTCTTGATTTTGGTTGCTGTAAGTTTCGATATATGTTGATTGATACTGGTATAGGTACGGTCATAGTCAAACCTGTACCTATGGAAATTAAAATCCCTCTTAATTTCCCCATCCAACCTGTTAATATCCAAAATCAAATTATCGGCTGCCAACTGATAATGTTTGCAAATTAGGTCCATAAGTTCAAACCCGTGTCTGTCAAACAACCGGATTAACTCAAGATGGAAGAGGGACCCCTCCTCCAAGCCCGTAGGGTATTGCCAAGATCTAAGGCCTTTGGGAGCAACACCAGCCCGTTTGCATTCACCAGAATAGGCCACTTCTAACTGGATTTTCCTTAACTTCATTAAGTTCTGTTCAAATACATTTAATTTAAAGGGAAGATCAGACACTCCACCCGTGCCTTGATCCAATGCAGAACACGCCCCATTATTTAAAAAAGAAAAAGAACGACTAAGCCATTGGTTTAAATTGGGCATACCTTGCAAATTTGATACAGATGCAATGACACTACCTGACTGTGAAGTTGCCATCCCCTGATTCTGTCCTCCTGTTAACAAAGTTTTGTCCGGAAAATGAACATCTGTAGATGCAGGTACACTCTTTATAGTAGGAGTCTCGCCTCCTGGTTTCAAGAAGCCAAATGCAACCTTAGAAGCAAAGGAAGGGCTGCCACCAACATACCCTTCTATGCTGGCTCCGTTAAGTCTCGATGCCTGCTGAGAACCCAACACATCATCCAGATGGCTTGAAAAGGTATTGACCTTCTGGGACAATAATTCTATTAACTGAGTTAAATTGCCGGTCTCTCCTTCAGTACGAGTTCCCGATGGTGGAAACAGAGAGTCTTCCATCACAAACACACACTCTCAAACCAGAAATCAATGAAAAAACTTAGTAAAAACAAAAACAGGATACGCTCCAAACCAACGAGTAACTCTATGGTACACAGTCACTGAATCCGATATCCAAAATACGTAGATTTAATATCCAAAACACTTACATTTTATTTAAGCTCAGTACACAGGCTTTTCGTCAGTATCACACCGACTTCTTCAGAAAAACGGAAAACAGCTTCAATCCCAACCAACTGCCTTAAATACAAAATTTAAAAATGATATCACATGTTCCCTGTATTCTACAACACTACGTATCACCGCACTTACAAATGCTGGATACAATGATTATATATTTAGTTATGAGAAACAGTATTCAACATTAACTGCATCTGGCAACTAAAATATGTTAAAGAATAATGATAAATTTAAAACGTCCTTACATGCTGTAAGAGCAAAATCACGTAGTGTGTTCGTATGTTGATAAATAAAAAATGAAGTTAAAAGTTAATGTAATTTTTGTTACTGAGTAATATGTAGTTGTAAGATGTATGATTTTTTCCTGTATTATTTTTTCTGTATGTTGTGTTTGAAGCTTTTCTTCCCGGGCCTCCACTGAAAATGGACATGTACCCAGTTGGACTATCCCGGTCAACAAATGTAAAATAAATATTTGCAGGGTTATTTAGATTCCTTATAGAGGATCATTGTGTTAGAAATGGGTATCCTATCAGTTACTTAAGGTCACTGTACATATATAAATATTACAGTAATTGCTCTAGGATTCATACTTAATTTGTACTGATAGCTATACTGGCAGAAAGTAAACAGAGTGACTGGTCATTGCTTCTAGCAAGCTAGACTGTATCACGCAGACCTAAATGGACCTCTGTTTACATTCACTGAATTACTTATTCTTTTTACTTTCTTCACATATTTACTTTGAATGATCCACTACTACTTTCCATACAATCCTCTGTTTGCGTATGAATGAAGGAGAATTATGGTATAGAAGTACAATTGCAAACAAAAAAACAAAAGCATCATACAAGGCAAGCAGTTTTGAAAAGCAAATGATAAAAAGGCAGTAGCCATTCGAATTGCTGTAACTCGCAATGCCAACTCTTGAAATGTGGATATTAAATGGCCAAAAATCTGGACCAAGTCTAAGACTGTTATTTGTTGGGCTATTCCCTTCTGAGGTTTGGCAGTCTTGGAGTTGGTATATCTATGTTTGGGTGTCTGTGGAGGGGTGGGTGGGGGATGGGAGTCCATAGGGACTTACCCCCTTGAAAAATAAAAGGACATACTTGAAGGAGAAAAACATTGTTAGACATTCATTCTTAACACTCTATATTTTTGCTCTTTTTTTCAGCATTTAGGGACTTGGCATTACAAGTCCTGAAATTTCAAAAGGGAGCCCGAAAAGACAATGTAGAATGTGTGAACTATTCAGCATTTTGTTTGCATACAGCTGTTCTTCATTTACCATTTCAGTCAATATCTCTATTTTCCTCATTGTAGTAGTATAAAATATACTACTTGAAATGCCTGATACTGGCTTTATCAGGCTTGTAAAACCCATTTACTTTTTATGTTCAGCAGACCACCAATGAAATTTGGATCTTTAGATTTTATTGGATTAGTCATCTCAAGCAAGCACAACAGAGACACACACACACACACACACACACACACACACACACACACACACACACACACACACACACACCTCATTATATGTATATCTGTGTATATTTAATATATAATTTATGTACTGTAGCCTTTTTTGCTAGAGGAATTGACTGTAGTCCGCATTTTACAGATAGGCATTCTGTGACATATGTCAGTAAGATATGAGTTCTTTCTTCAGCAGAATAAATGCAGCAGAAACAAATGTATTGCAACATGACTTGTAGTCTAATAAAAACTGTTTGCTGTTTATTCCACACTGCTTCTCATGCATGATTAAACCAAACACAATACCTTTTTCTTTTGGAATCTTTCTCAAGGAGGCACACTTATCGCCCACTGTAACATGCCCAAGGATCTAGTAGCAGGGAGGTACCCTTCCTCCAAACTCTGGTGCAAAATACAGTGGATATAAAAAGTGTACACATCCCTGTTAAAATGCCAGGTTTTTGTGATATAAAAAATGAGACCACAATAAATCATTTCAAAACTTTTCCCACCTTTAATGTGACCTATAACCTGTACAGTTCAATTGAAAAACAAATCTATTAGGGGAAAATATAAAAAAATAACAAACATACAATAAGCTGGTTGCATAAGTGTGCACACCCTTAAACTAATACTTTGTTGAAGCACCTTTTGCTTTAATTACAGCATTCAGTCTTCTTGGGTCCACACCTGACGTCAATTAAAGAGACTCTGATTAACCCCAAATAAAGTTCAGCTGTCCTAGTAAGATTTTCCTGAGATTTACTCAGTTGCCTGCTACAGCAAAAGCCATGGTTCACAGAGAGCTTACGAAGCGTCAAAGGGATCTCATTGTTAAAAGGTATCGGTCAGGAAAAGGGTACAAAAAAATGTATACAGCATTGGATATACCATGGAACACAGTGAAGACAGTCATCAAAAAGTGAAGAAAACATAGGACAACAGTGATGTTGCAAAGAACTGGATGTCCCTCCAAAAACTGATGAAAAGACACGAAAACTGGTTGGGCAGCTGCCAAGAGACCTACAGCAACACTGAAGGAGCAACACCTCCCATTAGGGAAACCACCTTCCCCACCTCCCATTAGGGAAACCACAGTAAAAAATTTCTTAAAAGCCAACTTCACGCTTCTTAAGACAGAAGTGGCAAACTTCACTTCACCCATGCTGACGGACGATAGAGATATGACTGCTGAATCCTACACAAATGCACTTTATAAGCACTTACATGAGTGCATGGATCATGCAATCCCTAGCAGAACCAAGATGCTATCCTCCAAAGAAAGGAAGCCAATCTGGTGGTCCCCTGCCATAAACAAACTCTACAACTGAAGAAAGAAACTGTTGCAAAAAAAGAGTAAAATCCCATGATTGGAGAAACTCCCTGGTCAGCCTCAGTAAGAAGCTGAGATCCCTCATAAAATCCTCCAAAGCTAGTTACAAAAACAAAATCGCCACTGACTCTAAAGACAACCACAAAGCATTCTATAGCTATGTCAAGAATCTCAATGGCAACACTCAGATCTGCTCTGAGTTACAGCACAATGGCATTAAATATACAGAACCAACTGATATTGCCAACATCCTGGCAGATAGGTTCAGTGCTAACTTTACCCCCCTGTCATCCCCTAAAGGGGCCATCTGTATACCAGAAAAATGCAAAGTAACTATAATCACGGCTGCACAAGTAAAAAACACTATCCATAGCTAAGAACACAACAACCATGGGACCTGACAACATCCCAGGCTGTGTTCTACATGAACTACAGAATGAACTGGGACCCCACCTAAGTACCATGTTCAATCATAGCCTCACCTCAGGCTATGTGCCCACTGAATGGTGCACTGCGATGGTTATCCCACTCCACAAAGGGGGAGCCACCACAGATCCCGGAAACTACCGCCCCATTAGCCTAACGAGCCTGGTCTGCAAGGCTATGGAACGTATCATCATGGAACTTATAAACAATGACATTGGTAATCTCCGAACTCCGGTCCCCGCCCAGCTCGGGTTTGTAAAAGGCAGATCATGTCTCCTAAACCTGATAGACTTCTTTGAAGCAGTCACCAAAGCCATAGATGAGGGTAAGGTGGTTCACACAGCCTATCTAGATCTCGCCAAGGCTTTTGACACCATCCCTCACTCTGGAATTGTAGATAAACTCACTAAACTAGGTATAAATCCCTATGTCACAAGATGGGTTGCCAACTGGCTCACTGACAGAACCCACACTGTGAAAGTAGCAGACTCCAAATCCAACTTCAGACCCATGACAAGTGGAGTACCACAGAGTTCAGTCCTGGGTCCTCCCCTGTTTGGTATCTACTTCTCTGAAGTACAGGCTAACACAGAAGGTCTTTGGATAATGAAGTTTGCAGATGACTGCAAACTGGGAGCCATAATCAAAATTCCAAAAGTTGTGGACATCCTACAAAAGGGCCTCACTGAGATAGATGCCTGGTGTCAAAGCCATGGCCTCAAGCTCAATGCCAAAAAGTGCATTGTCATCCCTTTTGGTAAAAACTCTGCACCCATGAACTACCACATAGGTGGTAGTCTACTTAACACCGAAAGTGTGATAAGAGACCTTGGGACACAGGTGGACAGTAGTCTCTCCTTTGATAATCACATTGCCACAGTAGTCAGGAAATCCTTCTATGTGGCACACCTCATCACAAAAGGTTTCTCATCCAGGAAAAAAGAGGTCATTGTTCCCCTCTACTCATCACTTATTAGACCCATTATAGAGTACAATGCCCCTTTTGGTATGTACCTCACAAGACATCTACAACAACTGGAAAGGCCACAGAAATACCTCACAAAGAGGATTACCGGCCTCAAACAGATGCCCTACGCAGACCGTCTCAAAAACTGCAGCTTTACTCTGTCACATATCACCTACTCAGAGGCGATCTCTGCCTAACACACAAAGCTATGTCAAACCCAGAGCTTTTAGACATGCTCCACTTAAAGAAATCCCAATCCCTATGAGCTAGACACTCTAGGGACCTAAACCTTGTCACCACAATAAACAGAACATGCTGGAGGGATAGATTCCTGTCCCAGAGACTTCCCATACTCTGGAATAAACTACCTATCTATATAAAACAAAGCTCCTCATTAGCACTCTTCAAGAAAAATCTTGATGATTGGATGGGAGATAGGAAATTCACCCCGGGGATCACTTTTGTGGCACTGATCGACAGTGGCACAGGAAAATAATTTTCTTGGGTGGCGAAAGCCAGGGCACCTTTTGGCTAGGCTTATATAGGCCCTAGGGACAATAGCCTAGTACTTACCTATGAACCTATGAACAGAAATTTCTGGCAAGTACTGGTTGTGTACTACATGTGACAACAATCTCCTGTATTCTCCACATGTCTGGACTATGGGGTAGGGTTGCAAGAATGAAACATTTTCTTACACAGAAAAATATCCAGGTCTGTCTAAAATTTGCAGAACAATATATCAAGTCTCCCAAAAGCAAGTGGGAAAATGTGTTCTGGTCTGATGAGACCGAGGCTGAACTTTTTGGCCACAATTCCAAAAGGTACATTTGGCACAAAAACAACACGTTGCATCATCAAAAGAGCACCATCCCCACGATGAAGCACGGTGGTGGCAGTATCATGCTTTGGGATTGCTTTTCTTCAGCTAGAACTGGGCCTTTAGTCAAGGTGGAGGGAATTATAAACAGTTTCAAATACCAGTCCCTTTTGGCCCAAAACCTTTAGGTGTCTGCTAGAAAGATGGAGAGGAATTTCACCTTTCAACACAACGATGACCCCAAGCAAATATCCAAATCAACAAAAGAATGGCTTCACCAGAAGAAAATTAAAGTTTTGGAATGGCCCAGCCAGAGCCAAGACCTAAATCCAATAGAAAATCTATGCGGTGACCTGAAGAAGGCTGTGCACAAGAGATGCCCTTGCAATCTGACAGATTTGGAGCACTTTTGCAAGGAAGAGTGGGCAAATATTGCCAAGTCAAGATGTGACATGCTGATAGGCTCCTACCCATAAGACTGAATGCTGTAATTAAATCAAAAGGTACTTTGGCAAAGTATTAGTTTAATGGTGTGCACACTTATGCAACCAGCTTATTGGACATTTTTTATTTTTTGTTTTTCAATTGAATTGTACAAGGTTATAGGCCACATTAAAGGTAGGAAAAGTTTTGAAATGATTTATTGTGGTCACATTTTTTTATATCACACAAACCTGACATTTTAACAGGGGTGTGTACATTTTTTATAACCACTGTAGCTCTTCTTGGAATAGTTCCAACAAATATCCAAACCAAGAGCAGGCAAGGCATCTTATTCCCTTCAGTTTTTACACAATTCTAGTTCGCACTGACTTTTCTTTCATGTGGATGTGTTTGCTGGGTGTTTGACACCACTTCCTTATGTCCCCAAAGAAGATGTAATGTCTCACACCAGCATTATTTCCCTTTGTGACCATAATTCTCCTGTAGATGAGAAATCTGCTTCCCTTTCTTTTCACTTACAGCTTCTATTTTGGCAGTGCTTCTTCCTCCGTCTGTAGAATCAGCTGTAAAACACTATTTTTGTGAGTTTAAGACATTGACGTCTGTTCATAGCTTTCTGTCTTGGTTTCTAATCCTTGATTCCTTTCTTGCACTGTTTTATTTGCAGATTTATTTCTTTCACTTTAATGTGCTTCTCTGCTTTCCATTGATTCTTCACAGTCACGTCCAATGAAGCTGCAAATGTCTATAATGTCTTTAAATCAGTAAACCCTTCTTTAGAAGACTCAGATAATTAGCCTTCCCCTTTAAAGTTCCCGACTTGGGCCTCTCTCGATAACTTTCATGTAGAACCATGGCAAAATTTTCTTATGCTAATACTTACATAACACATTCCTGAATCTGGTCATTCCATGGTTGCATTATTTTTCTGCCCAATAATTTTCACACTGATCTGGGATGGACTTTGTTTTAGCACATATAAACATGTTCTTTCCCTATTACAGAAAGTATACCTTGGTGTAGTTTGTTCTCAGGGTTCCTCATTTGGTCATCTGGATTTCAGGTTTACTGAGCTGCATTATTTGCTCTGCCACCTTTTTTTTCATTTCAACAAGTTTCGAAACTGAATGATGGTACTCATTTTGGATATAATGTCTATCACCACACACCTTCCCTAGCATGCTTCCATTGTAAGTTGTCCTTGTCTGACCTTTCTGTGGCTCTTGTATAGCAGAAGCTATTTGTGACTGTGCTGTATTTTAATTTAGGTTCATGTTTTCTGCCTCTGGTTCTCCTTGGTTTTGCTTAGAACTCTGCTGTACCTTTTATTCTCCACTGCAACGTAAAGACTTTCACAACTGCTATATGCTTGGCTATGCTTTCCACTTCCTTACACAGAAGTGCAGTTCCAAAGTATAGGTTCATAGGTGTTTATTAGGCTAACAACTACAAGGCCTTTTTTAAGCCTAGCCATGCATCCCAAATCTCTGACAAGTTTTGGTAACCCTGATAAGTGTAAGTAGAGGCTTCGGACAGGAAACATTTACAAGCAGGAGCCTGGGAGAGAAACCATTTACAGGTTACCTGTGTCCATTAGAAATATAGGTGCCAAGCCAGGGATGAATTTCCTGTTCCCCATCCAATTGTCCAAGCTACACATTGAATTGGGTTAGGGAGGAACTCTGCTTCACATGGATGAGGAGCCTGTTCCAGAGATAGGGCAGTCTCTGGGATACATATCAGTCTCTCCAGCAGGTCCTATTTATAAGGTTATTCTACAATTCTAATATTTTGTTTCACAAGTTTCATCTCAGTTACCTGTTTTTTTTTACTGAGTTTTCTTTTGCAGGAAAACTCTTTTTTTTGTTGGAGAATGGTAAAGCAACCGCAGTTCTTTATTTTTTGCTGTTTTTAAGCTGATACTTTGATACTTTTGTGTGTTCCCAAGAGAAAGTCACATCAGACGCAGGTATTATTATTTTGGTTTAGACACAATGTGTTGACTATATTCAAAACTAAACACCACTAAGGTACTCTGCACACACTCAGTTTTTCTTAGTTTTGTTTCTGCATTTTGGGGTCTGTAGCTATTTTTTCTGGGACCACAACTGGCTCAGTAGTCTGTTGTTTAGCTGAATTAATGTAGTTAAGGCCAAGAATAACTTTGCTGTTCTCTTTTTGTTTCAAATTGCAGTACTTTTGTTTAAGAAGATCCTTTTCCATTTGCAAGTGTGTCACTGCAGTGTGATGACTGCCTGGTGCACATTACCAGGCTTGAATTTGCTCAGTGAATGTGTTTAACTCCATATCTCTTTCTACAGTGTAGTAACACATATGTCATTCCTTATATCTTTTCTTTTATATCATACATGTACTGCTTAAGTATTTTTAAATCACTTTTATTCATAACTGTTCTTTGTATGTATTATTTTCAGGCCCAGCGCTGTTAAGTGACAACCGTTTATTCATACTCTCCCATTGCTTCTGTTATATGAGCTGGGCCGAATTGTCATGCCTTTGCTTTACACAAGTGATTTCCTTAACTAGTTCATTTTAAGTAGGATTGTATAGTTCTCTAATTTATTCTTAGTCTCCTCTAGGTGGCCTTTGAACAACTCATTTTCGGATTGCAAATTCTTTTTTTTTGTCCATCTCCTGCATCTTTCCTTAATCTTTCATTCTGTTTCATCATAGTCTAAACTCTGTTTTAATACAACCATTTGCTGATTTACACATAATATGACCTTTCTGTGTTTCACTGTTTTAGCTTGTACAGAAAGATGAGTCTTTCAGACAAATCAGTAATTTCTTTATCTGTTTTATTTTGATTTGTCTTTTGCTGGTCAAGGTTAGACAATATTTTTAAAACCCTCCGATTTTTTTTTATTTTCAGAAACCATTTGTTCCAATTTTGCTATCGATTCTTCCTGCTTAGAGATAACAGCTCCTTGCTGTATTTGCAATTTTCCACTCTCTCACTCAGAGCTCTGGCCTTTTGTCATAAGATTTTGAAACTCTTGACAGAGTTACTTATTCATTACTTGGTTTTCCTAGTGGGCAACATCTTCTGAAACTACAATATCACACATAGACGTGTGTGTGTGTGTGTGTGTGTGTGTGTGTGTGTGTGTGTGTGTGTGTGTGTGTGTGCGCGCACGCGCGCGCATCTGTATCTACATAATTCGTTTCAGAATACTGGGAAAGCCGCAAGCCATGAACTTGGTTTTCTAATCCTACAGTTCAAGGTATTCACATATCATACAATCCATGTACTTTTCAATTAAACCAGAAAACAAAAATAAAAAAGTGAATGAGGTAGATTACCAACAAATGACATAGTAATGTTTGCTCTTCGGTAACTACAAATCCTCTAAGAAAGTCTATGACAACTCTAATAAAAAAAAATCTAAGATTACTACACCTGTTTTTACTAAGGGACCCCCAGCATTATGGTGGAAGGAAAATACTTCTTCTTGATAATAATTTCATTATAACTGACCATGTTCTGGGACTTTAACCTTACGTTATAGTGGTCTGCATGCATGAATGAAGTCCTATATAAGACACTAACAAATACTGGATGAGATACTAATAACTGCACAGCTGTCATCCTTACTTGCATACTGTGCAAGGTTTGGGATCAAGTAATAAATTAATTTACTGGAAATACTGTGGTACTAATATACTTAGGAAAATATAGCTTTGTTAAATGACAGCCTTCTTTACTTAATAGGATGCTGTTCATGAATAATTAACAGTAGTAGTCGACAAAGAAGTAGTGACATACATACAGCATACGTAGGCCTTGCATGGGCATTTGATACACAATCCCCCCAAAATTCATTATGAACAAAGCCATTTGACTCATCTTTAGTAGGTATGTAGTTTAATGGGTAAAAAGTCTGAATGGAAGAATGAAAAAGGTATCTATCTATTCACGCCTTCTGAAGTGACCAGTGGAGTCCCTTAAAAAATTATTGTCCAGACTACCCCTACTTGATCGCACTTTTTTTAGACAGTATACAGGTGAAAAAACAAACATAGCAAAATGTGCTAATGAAGTTTAACTATCTTCCCCAAGGATGCAAATATACTATGGTTTCATTTAATCACTAAATATTTTGTGCAGCAACCCCCAATATTACTAAATGTAGAACTGTCAAGTATGGGAAGAAGATATATACTGTAATGACAAAGTCAGTGGAAATATATTTAAAGCAGACAATGAAATAAGATATCTAGGATACATTGTAGATGATAGATTAAGCTTTGATCAGTGTATACTGTAAGCAAAATTAGAAAGACTTCATTCATAGCACACCTCATACCTGAAATGTAATTTGTAGATCACTGAATATCCCTGTATCTCTGTGTACTTCACTGATCAGGCCTCTAATACAATATAATTCTGCATTCTGCAGCATAAAACATGTCATTTGACATAACTCAGTGATACTTAATGAAGAATTAATCAATGCTGACAAACTCAGCTACTGCAATAAGCTACTTCTATTAAAGATACAGATTTCTTAGATGGAGTCTGTGCTTGGCATATACAGCTGTGTTAGACCCAGTTCGGTTTGAAATTGTACATGTAGAATATATAAAACCTGCTTCAACATTAGATCCAGTGACATATCACTTAAATTTAATATATTTATTTAACATTTGTTTAACATATGTTTACCAGGAAAAGCTAAAAATCACCCCTCTCATAATCATAATCCTCATAACTCCCACAAGCCATACTACCAAATCCTTTCAACAACACAACTCCAAATGTCCCACAAACAACACACAACAAACTCCAATTTACATGCATGGATCACCCATAATCAGCAAGACATCATTGCCACCCTTGAGACCTGGTGAAAACCCTACATTAAAGACTCTGAATTACTCCCCCCTGGCTTCCAAATTATAAGATCCAATAGACCCAACAAAAAAGGAGGTGGAGTAGTAATAATGTTTCCTAGCTCATTCAGTGTAATACCCTACACAAATTCCATTCCACAGTTCACAAATGCCAAAATTACCATTGCTCTCCTAATAATTAATAACTACAAAAATCTTTGTATCATAGCTCATTACATACCTCATGGAAACAATATCCCTGTACTAGAAGAAATTCTTGTCTGGATGTCTCCTAACATTAAATTAAAATTTAATAAAAATAGATATTAAAAATAAAACTGTTATCCTAGGTGACATAAATATCAACTGGCTACACTTGAACTCCAACTCCTATACCTCAAATATTAACCTATTCAACTTCACTCAGTTTATAAACACCCCAGCAAGACCAAACAAGGATAACAGCACAGGATCCACCCCAGACTAGATTCTCATCTCCCACCCCAGTAAATTAGCTGAAACAGGCACACTTACAGATACACTGAGTGACCATCTCCCCACCTTTATCCACTGCTCCCCCTAAGCCCTCCAAAATCAACACCTGTACAAACAGATAAGAAACCTAACTGCCCTTGACCCTCTAATCTTCATTGATATCATCAAAAATATTAACTGGCACATATTAAAAACATTCCCACTAGACAATGCTGTAGATTATTTTAGTACGATATTCTTGGAAACACTAAACAGTCTTGTACCACTCCGCATGAAAAGGATCAAAACTAACTATGCTCCTTGGCTGACCAAGCTCACCAAAAATCTGATGTACCTTAGAAATAAGACATGGAAACATTATCAAACTAACAAAAACCAGGATGCCTTGATACACATTAAACAGCTCCGTAATCAGGTAAAAAAGCTAGTGGGTAAAGACAAAAAAGCTTACTACACAAAACTGTAGTCTAACCATAAACAAAACCCCCCAAAATTCTGGAATTCCTTCTCATCTCTCCTGAACCCTGGCACAAAAAACAATCTTTGTCCACACCTTGACAAACTGCCTCATAAAATTGCCTCTCTCTTTAACTATTTCTTTATAAACTCCATAGCCAACATTACTGCTAGCTTTCCTCAGGACAGAGACAGCAAAAGTGACACTGCTTCTCCAAAAAACATCCTCCACCTTCCCCATCTCTACAAGCACCACCCCTGAACCCAACCCCCATGCTACTCGTAACTTCATTATCAACCCCATTTCTATCACAACTATTAAAGGACTATTCCTTAAGCTCAAACCATGCTCTAATGCACCTGACAATTTACCTCCAACAAAGTCTGCTGCCAAAGCCATTGCATTCCCTATAAGTATACTAATTAACAGAGCCATTCAAAAATCTTATGTGCCCAAACTATGGAAGAAAACCTTCAATCTTTCTCTTCACAAAGGGGGCAAATAGATATCTCCAACTTTCAACCTATCGTTATCTTGTCCCCTATCTCTAAGATCTTGAAAAGTACATTCACATTCAGCTGATGCCCTATCTACTTCATAACCACCTCCTGTCTTCTACACAACATGGTTTTAGACCTGGCCACAACAACTGCCATTATTACTTTCCTGGATACTGTTAACAGAGCGAATGATAACAGGAAAATAGTATCTACCATATTCTTATATCTCTCTAAGGCATTTGATAGTTTCCCACCTTTTGTTAATATCACAACTCACTAACTTTGGACTTTCCATCACCACCCTCAGCTGGTTCTCAAGCTATCTAAAGGACAGGCAACTGGCTGTCAGATGGCAAAACTCTATCTTTTCCTATCTTAACACCTCTACTGGAGTCCCTCAAGTCTTCATACTTGGTCCCCTCATATTAAGTATTTTTATTAACAATTTTCACACATCTATTTCCAATGTAGCCCTTATTCCATATACAGATAACTCAACCATTGTCTGCACAGTGGACTCTTATTTCTGAACTCCAACTCAAAACCCAAACAGCCATCTCTACCACTGAATCCTGGATGTTTAAAAACCACCTAGCCCTTAACCCAAATAAATCTAAGATTATGATTTTTCACCCCCAAAAATCAACCCTGTTAGAAAAGCCATGTTCAATATCTTCTCCAAATGTAAAGTGCTAATAGAAGTTGTCAGCCACACCAAAACTTCTTGGAGTATCCTTTGATGGATGCTTAAAATTTGATATTCACTTACAATAAAACATCCCAAAAACAGATCAGAAACTTGGAATGCTCTGTAGGTGCAACCAGGTCCTTAGCCCCATCACCAAACAAACCCTTGCCTTCACCTACCTACTCCCTTCCCTAATGTACAGTACCCCTCTACTTACCAACCTCCAATCCACTCCAAAAGCTAAGCTCGAGACATGCTATAATAATATTGCAAAATTCGCAATAAATTCCAAAAACTCCTCCTATCACTGTACTGCTCTTCATTCACTAAAATGTCTGCAACTACCAACTACCTCAACTATCTGCAACTTACTACTGCTCACAAACTTATCTTTAAACCGTCTGATTGTCCCACCCTTAGCTCTTTTCCTACTCTTTAGACAAGAGATGGAATGTGTTGCCGTTGGCAATCAGAATAATCCAAAATCATGGTCACTTCAAAACTTCTCTCCACACTTGCCTATCTTCCACCTGGAACTGTACTTGCAATCAACCTCCTTGAATAGTAGCTCTAATGATATATTCTCTCCCAACTTTCTATGTTGCGTATCATTTAAAACCCCCCATGCAAAAATTATCTCTCAAACTTTTTGTAATCTGCTCACTAGTATTTTGTTTGGCCACTGAATTGCTGAGTGTGTTTTAACTGTCTAATTCAGTATGTTAAATAATGGTACACTACCAATGTATGCAATCTTATTTGATTGTTCTTTTTATTGTGCTGAGGTACTTTTCTCCACAGGCCTCCACTGAAAATGGGCTCTGTCTGGCCCAGTGGACTTTCCCGGTTAAGAAACTGCAAGTAAACAATAAATAAATATACTTCAATGTACAATAAGCCATCAACTCAAAGACCCAGACTAGCTCTGAAATGTAAATTAGAAGAAATCCAAAATATACTGCATGAGCAGATTATTTTTATAGGTTCATAGGTTCATAGGTTTATACTAGGCTATCTGCCCTAAGGCATTTATAAGCCTAGCCCAAATTTTTGTGGCTTACGCCACCCCTTATATGAAAAAATACTGTGCCCATTAGTTTGTTGTGCCTCTGTCCAGCAGTGACACAGAGATGATTCCCGGGGTAAACCTACGATCTCCCATCCACAGGTCAAGATTTCTCTTGAACAGAGCCAGTGAGGTGCTCTGCCTCACATGGACCGGGATTTTATTCCACAGCATAGGGAGTCTCTGAGTGATAAATCTATCCCTCCAGCACGTCCTATTTATATCCGTGCTAAGGTTTAAGTCGCTTGCTCTAGTGGTTTTGGTGGATTTGGATTTTTTGAGGTGGAGCATGTCCATTAATTCCGGGTTGGACATGGCCTTGTATGTCAGGCACATGTCACCTCTGAGCAGACGTTATGCGACTGAATAGAGCTGGAGTTTCTTCAATCTGGCAGCATATGACAGATTTTGGAGTCCCTTTATCCTTTTGGTGAGGAAATTTTGGGGTCTCTCCAATTGCTGCAGATGTCGGGTGAGATACATCCCGAATGGGGCATTGTACTCGATCATTGGTCTGATAAGTGAAGAGTACAGGGGAACAATGACCTCACTAGATCTGGATGTGAATCCCTTCATGATCAGGTGGGCAATGTAGAAGGTCTTTCTAACCACTTTAGCAACGTGAGTGTCAAAAGAAAGGCCACTGTCAACCTGGGTCCCCAGGTCCCTGATAACCTCTTCTGTGCTTAGTGGATTGCCACCTATATGGTAGCTTGGGGTTACCTTGTTTTTCCCGAAGGGTATGACTATATATTTTTTGGAGTTTAACTTCAGGCCATGGCTCTGGCACCAGCTATCTGTTTCCGTGAGTCCCTTCTGAAGGATATCCGTGTCCGATGCACTTTCCACTATGGCGCCCAGTTTGCAGTCGTCTGCAAACTTTGTCAGCCAAAGTCCTCCCATGTTGGCCTGTACTTCTGAGAAGTAGATGCCGAACAATAGGGGCCAAGGACCGAGCCCTGTGGGACACCACTTGTGACCGGCTTGGAGTCTGACATAGCACCAGCAACTCTAACCCTGTGGGTTCTGTCCTTAAGCCAGTTTGCAACCCATCTTGTGACATATGGGTTTACATTTAAGCTGGTAAGTTTTTCTACAATACCCGAGTGGGGTATTGTGTCGAAAACCTTTGCAAGGTCAAGGTAGGCTGTATGGACTGCCTTTCCCTCATCAATGGCCTTGGTGACTGTTTCGAAGAAGTCGACCAAGTTCAAAAGGCATGATCTTCCCTTGACGAAGCCAAACTGGTTCGGGTCCAATGTCTGCAAGTCCCCTATATCTTTGTTTATGAGCTCCATTATGATCCTCTCCATAGCTTTGCAGACTAGACTTGTTAAGCTTATGGGGCGGTAATTACCAGGGTCCGTAGAGTGGGACCACAGTTGCCGTATGCCACTCCTTGGGCACGTATCCTGTGGTAAGGCTGAGATTAAACAGCTGCCTTATGTGCGGGTTTAATTCCTCATTTAGCTCGTGTAGCACACAGCCGGGGACACAATCCGGTCCCATTGATGCTGTGTTTTTAGCTTTAGAGAGAGCAGCTTTCACCTGCGCATTTGAGATGTCTGGGAGGCTACACTCCGCTGGGATAGTTATCTCTCCTTTTTTATCTTTCTTTTTTACCTGAAGGAATCAGAAAGGTCAAAGTGGAAAGGTTAGGTAGAGGGCAGCAAGGCAGCTCATGTATGAAAAATTTTGCATTTACAGTAGAGAGTCGATTATCCGAACGTCAGTTATCCGAATGTAGCCTTCCAAACTTTTCATGTAGGAAAAATCATAAAGTCTGAATTGTAAACATTATATGAACTCACTTGTGCATGTTTTTGAGCTTGTAGCCCATTTATGTGTGAAAAATATTCTTTATTGTTCATTGGAATTGCTGAATGGTTGAAAAGTGTATTCCCTGCGAGCAGAAAAAACAAGGTTTTAGACGTTTTTTATCCGGTTCAATTATATGTTTGATTATCTGAACGGTTTGATTATCTAAACTACCCTAGGTCCTATTTAGTTTGAATTATCGACACTCTACTGTACTGCTTGTACCCTGGGGTGTGCATTGCACAGAGGATGGATTGTGATGTTGGTGCTGTGCACTGGGTATTATGGCACTGACTTTCAAAGTAAGGACACCCATTTCGGCTTTGAAAAGGGTGTCAGATGCAGAGAAAATGGAGCAAGGTGAGCAAATGGATCCATGAGCCACAGGTCAAGCTGGGTCATTATTGCCATAATAAGGGGGCTGTTTTGTGTATGTGCGTTTTCTAATTCATCTAGACTTGCTACACCAAGTTTTAGGACATAAGTCTGAGGGTCCTTATAGCAGCTGAAATCTTGTGTTGTAATATCTTGCCTGCCCGATGATTACATCGGACATGAGTTCAGTTGTCACCATACCTATAGCCATTGTTGTTGTTGTGGTAGTCGTTTTTCCCTCAGGCTGAGACTGCATAGTCCCTCTTTGAGGCCGTAATGAACAGCTGACTTGTGGAGTATTTTAAAATATTACATTTACAGTTTGTTGTTTACATTATTTGAAGGGGGATGAGAGGGTTTGTATGAATAGGGTGGAAGGCATTACAAGCTAGTTCTTAATGCCAAAGCTGAGCATGGCAGTCAGCATAATTTTCTCTAAAAACAAATAGGCTAAGGATAGAGTAGTTGTTAGCAGTTTTAATTAGAGAGCATACATAGTGCTTAAAATGAATTGTGTACAACATGGATTTTGGCTTATACGTCTTACTGCATGTTTGTGACAGGCCATTTCTTTTTTGGAAAAGAGAAATTGTATGAAACCAAATGAAGTACAATGAGAGTTCTGTGAATTATCTGTCTGAATAATTTAAAGGAGGAGAGGGCTGTGTTAAGTTATGAAACATCATTCACTATGTTGTCTTCCTGGTACCAATAGAAATAATGTCGAAAAAGTTAACAGACATTTGTTTTCTTCATAGTATACTATTTCCATAAAGTTTTCACCTGTTTTGGTAATGGCTTTGCTCCCATACAACATGAGGTATGGTATAGGAACAGCTTCCTTTCTATCTCAGACCGGTTTTGAGAAAGAGACATGTTTGTCAAGATGGGTTCCTATTACGTTATTGAACGGCCAAAACATCGAAACGGCTGCATTTCGAAGTTTGCATTATGGGATCACAGTACAGTGAAGATTGGGATATTTGCCCTTTCCTCACTGTAGTGCGATCTCGGAGTTGGAATATATATTTAGTGGGGGGTGGGGTGGGGGGCACAGCCCCCCACAATAAAAGTTTCGAAATGCGGCTGCTTTGATGTTTCGGCCGTTCAATTACGTTATCTTTCGATAACGTAATATGAACCCTGTCAATATCATATGGAGCTGTTGGTGTTGGTTACTCCCTTTAAGATGAGTGTAAGTTGTTTTTCAGAATGAGAGAAATTAGTAAAGTTAGTTATGAAGTCACCCCTAACTAGAAAGATGTTATACTCATTAGCTGAAAATTTTCCATATTTGCAATTTTTTTTAGTGGGTCTACTCACCACTGGGCATAACCCTAAAATCCCAGCACTAACCACACAGCAGCTTAGAAAGCGGTTCATAGGTTGGTACTAGGCTATCAGCCCTAGGGCCTATACAAGCCTAGCCATAAAAATTCCCTGGCTATTTCTTCCCACACTATTTACTTTCCTGGACCCCTGTCTAGCAGGGCGACTGACATGATCCCCGGGGTGAATTTCCTTTCTCCCATCCAGTCGTCAAGGTTCCTTTTGAAGAGGGCCAAAGAGGCAATCTGCTAGACATGTATGGGCAATCTATTCCAGAGTCTGGGGAGTCTCTGGGTCAGGAACCTATCCCTCCAGCATGTTTTGTTTATTGTGATGACAGGGTTTAGATGCCTGGAGCTTGTGGCTCTGAGGGCTTGGGATTTCTTTAAGTGTAGCATGTCCAACAGCTCTGGGTTTGACATGGTCTTGTATGTTAAGCAGAGATTGCCTCTGAGTAGGCGATATGTGACAGAGTATAGCTGGAGTTTTTTAAGGCGGTCAGCATAGGGCATCTGCTTTAGGCCTGTGATTCTTTTAGTGAGGTATTTCTGCGTCCTTCCCAGTTGATGCAGATGTCTTGAGAGGTACATACCAAACGGGGCGTTGTATTCTATAATGGATCTAATGAGAGATGAGTACAGTGGGACAATGATCTCCATTTTTCTGGATGAAAAGCCCTTAGTGATAGAGGTGTGCCACATAGAAGGATTTCATGACTGTTGTGGCGATGTGGTTATCGAAGGTGAGACTACTGTAAACCTGTGTCCCTAAGTCTGTTATCACACTTTCGGTGTTTAGTGTACTGCCACCTATATGGTAATTCATGGGTACATGTTTTTTCCCAAAGGGGATAACTATACATTTCTTGCCATTGAGCTTGAGCCCATGGCTCTGGCCCCGGCACCAAGCATCTGTTTCTGTAAGGCCCTTTTGTAGAGTATCCACAGCCAACTCGTTGAAAAGCACTATGATCCTCATTGCTCCTTATCTTATAGAGCAACTAACAGAGTGACTTCACATCTGGTATTTGTCAAAGCTATCGCAATTTTCAGTTTTTAAAAAAGGTTGTTTTGGCATCTAATCTTCTGCCTCTCATTTACTACTATGCTAATTCTTACTGCAGGCAAAATGTTTGCTGTCAGATTAAGTACCGCTGTGTTTGCTTTAGCACCGTGTGTAGTATACAAGTAGAAACACTTTTTTATTTCTTTCCAGTTGGTGGGCACCAGATTTTTGAGTGGCAGAAACTGAAGCCTGCATTTCCTTAAGCCTGCAAACAGACCAGTTGTATATGGGCCGACCCGTTGTCTTTCCGAAACAAAATTCAGTAGTGACCACAAACGCTTCCCAGATTGGGTGGGGGGGCATTATCTGGGGATGACAGTCCAAGGCCTGTGGCAAGAATACGAAAGCCACTTGCACATCAACATTCTGGAGATGCGAGCAGTGCTCTGTGCGTTGCAGGCATTTCAGGACTCTCTACCAACAGGGACAGTTGCAATTCAGACAGACAACATGTCAGTAGTGTGGTACATAAACAAGCAGGGAGGAACCAAATCCTACCCACTATGTCAGGAGGCACAACGAGTTTGGCAATGGGTGATCGCTTCTCAGCGCTTTCTGATAGCAATGCACATCCCAGGGAAATCCAGCATAATAGCGGACAAACTCAGCAGAGCTGTTCTGTTGCCTCACGAGTGATCCCTGAAAACAGAGATAGTGGAAAAGATCTTCCAAAAATGGGGCCAGCCTTGCTGCAACCTTTTTGCCACTACCATGAATGCCAAATGCAGCAACTACTTTGCCCTCATTCATCCTCCGGGGAAGTCACCAAGGGATGCACTGGTTCACGATTGGCTTCTGGGACTGCTATATGCTTTCCCCTCTTTCCTCTAATTCCCAAAGTACTACAGAAAGCCAGCTCATTGAAAAGCACTATGATCCTCATTGCTCCATACTGGCCTCGACAAGTTTGGTTCAACTTTCTTCGGACCCATCTGTTGGAGGAACCTTGGATTCTGGATCCAATTCCAGACCTCCTGACCCACTCTTCGAGGGAGTTCCATCCGTCTATCCAAACCCTCAAGTTGACAGCATGGCTGCTTCACTTCCACGCTTAGCCAGGTGCTTCTCTTTTTCCCCTGCAGTGAGTCATATTCTCGCCTCTTCCCATAAACCGTCTGTGAGGAGATTGTATTCCAGTAAGTGGAAAAGATTTTCATGCTGGGCTGCGAGACAGAAGATAGAACCTTTTACAGCTCCTGTTACTGCAGTCCTAGAATTTCTGTCCAAACTCTCTGAAGAAGCTGCTGCAGCAGCGACAATCAGAGTTCAGTTGGCAGCCATTTCTAATTTCCATACTGGAGAAATGGGAGTTCTTATGTCTCATAGGTTATGTAAAGCTTTCCTCAAAGGCACTTTTTTACTCAGACCCCCGATCAAAGAGCCCCCAGTCCCTTGGGACCTAAGTCTTGTTCTAAGCTCATTGATTTTACCACCCTTTGAACACGCATCATCTTGTGATTTGAAGTATTTGTCATGAAAGACTCTGTTTTTAGTAGCCATAACCTCTGCCAGACGGGAATTGGAATTACACGCTCTTTCTATTTGTTTCCGTTATATAATTTTTCACAAGGATAGCGTATCCTTGAGAACTAATCCAACGTTCCTTCCAAAAGTCTGTTCAGAGAATAATATAAACCAATCCATTGAATTGCCTGTGTTTTTTCCAAACTACAGAGACAAAGCAGAATATGAATTGCATCACTTGGATGTACATAGGCAGTTACGCTTTTACCTGTATGGGACAAAAGACTTCAGGAAATCCAACCAGCTTTTTCTGTCCTTTTCTGACAAAAAGAAAGGGTTGCCAGTTTCCAAATTAACTTTGTCAAAATGGCTAACTGATTGCATTTCCTTCTCTTACAGTAAGAATAATAAACACCAGAGAAGATAAAGAGACATTCCACAAGAACAATATCTACATCCTCGTACTTTCAGTCCAGACTTCCTATTGACTCTATTTGTGCAGCTGCCACATGGCTGAGACTTCATACCTTTATCACTCATCACAAAGTAGATGTGGCCTCCCAGAACAGGTCTTCCTTTGGATCCACTGTATTGAAGAGTATTTTCTCCTGAGGCACCCTGGGATTAAGGTGCTAGGGACACTCTCAATCTCCAAGAATTATGGCGAGATAGCACAGTCCATAACATCAAGAAATTATGTACTTACCATAACGTTTCATGTTGTTGTCCATCTCGCCTACATTCTTGCATCCCACCCTCCTACCCCAATCCTGTGTACCTGGAGGAACAGGTGGACAAGTCTATACTTATGATGATTTGGAGTCTCGTGTTTTTTTGTCTCATACCAAACATCTGGATATAGATATAGATATATTTTTCCGGTGTAGTTATTTGGGTTAGTCTAAATTTTTCACTTGGAAACAAGATCTGGGGATGTGGCCCAGGGCATCATGGGATAGGGGTTAGCCTCGAGCCAGTGGAAGCTCTCGAGCTTTAGTATTCAGCCGAGTCGGAGCCGTGAATGGGTCCAACCCCCAATCTGCAAGAATGTAGGCGAGGTGGACAACAAACATGGAACATTATGGTAAGTACATAAATTCTTAATATGACCAGATAGCTGGACACATGTTAATTCGTTACTTGTATGATGGCTGTTATATATAGTGTGTACTGGAAGGGTTTGTTGGTTAGTCATCTGGAAGTACCCTTGCTAGGTATTCATTATTAACACTCATCTTCCATGATAATATATGCACTACTTTCAACATTACGGTTGTTTAATTTCTTATTGAATGCAATAGAGTGTTTCCATGTTTGCCTGTTGGGCTTGTAAGAAAATGTGGGTGGGGGTGGGGGTGTTGCAGTACTCTCTTCGGAACTATTGAAATATTGGACCTTTTTCAGCTGAAAAAAAAAACAAACATTATGCAAAGGATTATGCTTAGTGTATTTCTGAGAGATTAGAATCCTTCACATTGAAAGCACTTGCTCTTACATTTACAAAATCTGCCCTTACAAACAAAGTAATAGTACTATAGCTTGAGGTACTAACTTCATGGTCATACCACATTGGGGAAGAGAGAAGAGTCCCCAAGGCAGCAAACAGAGGTTTAAGACAATCATTTCCTTTATTCTGACATGAGCACACATGTAATGTCTGAGATTTCACATATCAGGGACACATGGGGAAGCTGCTGTTATGCATCAAGGCCATTGCTTGAGCATTTACCTGACCAGTTGCTGTAACACTTTTTTCTTAGCCATGTGGTTAGCTAAGATAAACATTCTGACCGATTCTACTGAAAAATTATCATCATAAGATGGATTTGTTATGGACTGTACTACATTTTTGTGCTTTGCATGCCTATAAGGAAACTGAACCTAAATCTCCTGTTTAAAATAGTGGAGTCAAGTGTAAAGGTACAGCAACACATGCCATACTAATTGCACTCTCTCTAATTTTTACCCCAAATAAATAACTTAATTTTTGTTTGCTGGACTTGAAATACAGTTCTACCACCAAATTATAAATGAAAACGTTTGGTATCTGTTAGCAGTATTAGTGCAGAGTGCAAAGTTTTGTTCCTATTATAATTACATTTCATACTCAACGCTTTTAATGACATCAATATGACTACTAATGATGTTATATCTATATCAGCTATCAAATATACATACTACTGACATATTCCTCACCTTCTCTCTGCTTTCTACTGTTATCTTCCACATCTCCCTTCTCAAATTTCTCTTATCCATAAATTTAATATTCTAGATTACATTTAACCTCACTGTGGCTGCCAGTTTGTCATGTACATATATATGATGATGCTTTATTTTACTGATTGTAGATTTTCTGTATGTATAGTTGCCTTTCAGATATAGTGTGTTCATTCTGTAGCTTGTCTTTTATCTGTTGTATAAAACTGCCTATCTTTTTTGTAACTGAAGCTTTTCTCCTGGGGTCTCAGCTGAAAAGGGGCCACCACAGTCCGGTCAAACTACATCAGTCAACAAACACAAGCAAGGAAGTACTCAATCAATCAATAAATAAATAATAAGACATAACTGGTTCTATGTAAAGGTTTTGTACTTCTATGAACACACTTGAGTGAGAAGCTAGGTGGGAATTGACACACTGGTGTGACTCATAACTGTGAACACAAGTTCAAGTTTGTTTGATCATATACTAAGTCTGAGGCTGCAATATCTTGGAGAATTTCCCATATTTGTAGGTACAGTTATCTCAGGGTTGGTATATATGAAGTAAAAGGAATGTGAATGGCATTGCTGCTTCTGTCAGGCGTTGAAAATTCCTATCACAAATGCTTTGTTATTATAACTTTTGAGTTTCCCTGTTTCCAGATCATTCTTTTTTGTTCACATAGTTGAGTGCCAGATGTTTTTATTAGCATTTGATCATGCAGGCACCCAAGTCTCATTTAAGAAACAGATACCTCAGTAAATAAGAAAGAAAGAAATAACTGCTGAATGCTAGATAGGTCACTTTAAAAAACACATCAACAACATAAAAATAAGTCACTTTCAGCTAAATATGAAACATATGGAAATGTCAGCTGTGCTGCAGAAGCATTAGTCTGACTTGTGGGTCTGCACATATCTACAGTCCTGCATGAACTTTTAATTTTTTGGACATAGTAATTTGTGGCTTACAGAATGATGAAGTTAGCCATGGAAGTGTAACTCCTGTTTCCTATTTCATTGCAAACTTAAAATGGAAAAGATGCAATAACAGCAAAGCAAAGTGTAACTGAAATTAAAATGAACCAAAAGTCTCCAAACAGTAAGTCTTTTAAGAAATGATGATCAACAACTGCAATGACAGTGCAGATAAAAGAAAAGATGTTGACATTGACAATATGTTTCAAGAAGCAAATCGTATTCTAGAGCTATTAAACATTGCAATCACATTTATTCATGAAGTTTTGAAACGTTCATTATTTAGTGATACAATACCTGTTAGCAGTGGGAGATGTGCATTATTTGCTTCCTCCAGACTGACATGTTTGATACTGTGGGCTTCACCATCAGGATCACACTCTGTCAGGCTGGAATAAATATCTGCATAACTCCCACTCTGGAAGGTGTTATAGGTATAACTGTATTTATTTATGTATTTGTTTGCCTTTATTTAATGGGAAAGCCCAAATGGGCAAAAGTCGCTTTTAAGTGGAGGTCCAGGGAGAAACGCTGTAGATTTGCAAAATTAGCATTAAAACTAACATTGATATATATGTAATTTAGCCCGGTGATCACCATGTTATGTACACAGTATAGTATATACAATATATAAGCTTACTCACATCTATATAAATTCAGCATTATTTTATACTGTACATTTAAAGTCACATTTTTGTTTTAGTACAGACAACAAAGAAAGCAGGTGCATATTTTATCCAAACAATTAAAATTCAGTTGAGACGTGTAACCGGGAGGGAAAAGTATGAAGAAGGTTTTTATAGCAGAAGTTTGATCTGACTGTATAAGGAGGGCTGCTATTCATGGCTTGGACTATTTAGGTGATAGGTGTGTTTAATTAAGATTTGAAATTGTAGGTGAGATGAGATTTCATATAAGAAGTGGGCTAAGTAATGGAGTCGTGAGTGCTGGACTGTTTAGTTGATAGGTATGTACTATGTAATAAATGAGATTTTAAATTGCATATGGAATGAGATATTTCTGATTTTCTCAGTGTGCTTTATGTGGCTCTGCAGCTAGTGGATTGGATCTGTGCCTCATATTACATTCTTCTCTTATTTTACGAGGAAATGTTTATGAATCCCAGCCTGTGTAAATTATTTATTTATGTCTTAAATAATCCTGGTAAGTAATCTGGTATTTCCTGGACTCTTGTTAGCCATGAATCACATCAAAAGACTAAGAATAATTGTAATATATATGGGCAATTTAATATACTTGCCAAATGGTAGTTTTGACAGGTGGAAGAAAAATGTAGCTTGTACACAAAATCTTAACACTCAAGCATACAGATTACTCACAGAATGTGACCTGAAACTAAGAGTGAACCTTGGGCCTTGCATTTGTAAGGGAGAAATGTTCTCTGTAAAAGAGAAGTAAGGCAAGGTAGTTTGTAGTGTTGAAAAAAAATACATCAATCTAGTAGTACTAAGATGACATTGTACCCCACATAGAAATGATGCATATATTTCTCAGAAAAGTACTTTGAGATAATGCAGTTATAAAAATTGACAGCTACACAGGCAAGAACAAGTGTTACTAAGTCAGATAACTGCCAAAGAAGTGAACCCCGCCCCCACTAATAAATATTCAGAGAAACAGATACAGACAGATTTAATCAGTGAAGTCTTAAAGTGAATACACATTCTAACTAAAGTATAATTACTATGGTACTGTCTTTGCATACTGACAAACTGAATTTATGTGGCAGTGAAAACCAAGGGTATGATGAATAAATATTAAGGCTGTAAGTGCAGACAAATGAATAAGTGAGAATATGATTACTACAGTACTGACAAAGAAGTGGGTTTTGAAAGAAAGTTTTATAGCAGAGAATGTATGGTTATCTTAAAAAAGAGACAGGAAGTTAAATGATTTAGGTTGAAGTTCGTAAAATGAGAGCAGTATCTGAGAAAGAAGAGGAGAGAAAAAGGTCACTCACATAGGGTTTATATAGGTGTGACTTTTTATGAAAAGAGGAAATGGTTGGTATAGATGTTAAGACTTCTGAGAGACTTGATTAAAGGGCTCCAAGATCTAGAATAAATGCACCGAGATGTTAATTGGACAAAACTCTTCTGGAATGAGATTTAGGAAGGACTTTTGTAGTGAGTGTTGGCAGATAAGTATGTCACATGGAAGTATGTCATACAGTAGGTATGAATGTAAGACGCAGTTAAAGTAGTAACAGTCTCAGTGATTCACTTTAGTGTATCATGTAATGTTGACCTTTCCTGTAACATGGCTACTTATTTGCAATGCATCCTTTTATTTCTAGCCTTAACATTATTCAGAAGTCTACTCTTTTCCCATTGTTGCTACATCCTTCTTACTGATTTTATTCTCATCTGAAACGTATAAATAGTCTTTGCCTACAGCAGTTGAAAATGTCCATGTAAATGAATATCTGTTTCTGTTAATATTTTCTGCCAACTTGCTCAGTCCATTTTTCTGCTTCCCCAGCTGTATTATCCTTTCCATAATGCACCCCTACCCTCTTTGCATTGTGTTCCACTTTCTACCTCTTCTGTTTTCTAGTATCCACATTGTCTGTATTCCATGCTTTTTATCAAAACATTGGTATTATATGCATAATTTGCATTGCTGTATATTTTCCTGGTGATTACTGTTTATCAAAAATCAGCTACAGTTTCCTTTAACATTCCAGAATTGTCAAGTTATACATATTTTATATTTTATTTATCAACTGTGGTGTTATTTTAATATATGTAGTGTTTAAATTTTGATTGGTTTGTTCTTATAGTTCATTATATTAATCTTTTATTTTGCTGTTTGCTCATTTTTGTCTGTATTTGAAAAAAAAGACAACTTTCTCTCTAGGGTCTTTTACCTTATAAAGAAAAACAAAGGAACAATTAGCAAACTAACAAATACATATGTTCATAGTAAATAAATAAATGTGGGTTATGGCATCTGTTTAAATATTTGTCCCTTGACACCACTCCATTCTGTACAAAATACATATCATAGCTATTGTGACCAGTTTATTAGCTAACAGCGCATAACAGTTGGCACATGATTGAAATCAGCAACATCAGTGCAAACATTTGATATCTCAGTTTATAAAGATGGTAATATCTAACCACAATGGGACCTCAGTGAGAGACACAGCCCAAACAGGCAGCATGACTGGCCACACCAGGCAGTCTGTCTGGCCTCTGCCTGAGTGGCATAGTTTTGGTGTGGACTTGGCTTAACCATGACTAACTGACCATGCACAGTGTTTTTGATGGCTCTTTTCAATGATCATGAGCCTTTTTATACTGGCTGAGTAAAGGAAAAGAAAGGAAAGGTAGCATGCAAATGGGGAAAATGCTAAAAGTAACTGGCCACTAAGCTGCTGCTATTTGTAGCCTGTTCCCTCCCTCCTTTCCTTCTGTGATTTCTCCAAATACAGCCATTCAACCGATCTCCAAGATGGGGTAGAACTCAGCAACACCATAAGACCCTTGATAGAAACTGCACTCTGTACACATTAAAATTGTAACACCATGCTTCCTGTTTGCCCCTTATGTTTTATTATTTATGTATTTTTTCCATTTTTTTTTAATTTAATTCCTGTAACCCAACTTGAGCCTAATAACTCTTGTGAAAACGTCAGTAAATGAAAATTAAACAAATCTAGGTTAGTGTCACATAGAGGATGACAGTCCTTTCTAGATCAAATGAGATTTTTGTCTACAAAATTCTAGTTTTTTAGTTCTCAGATCCCCAAGTCTGGAGTTGCCCTTACCACCCTGTGATTTATAAGTTTCTGACCTGTTTCCAAATCTGCCTTTTTACAATCCCAATCACAAGCTAGTTTGGGCACAGTGGTCAAGCAGGTCACCACTGTGTTAGAATATATCTGTTGCAGTATAACCAAATCCCCTCAGCATAATAGATAACAGTTATTTCTTTGGTACTTTACTGATATCATTAACTGAAGTGAATTATTAAGATGTGTGGCTGACCTGCCTCCCCAACAAGTTACTGCAGTATCAGTAATATCTGATCCCACACCATTTCTCCAAATCCCATGTGATGCCCTAACTGCTGACCTAAATAAACACCTTCTTGCCAGACCGCCACTCTCCTGGCTGCCCAGAAAAAACAAATTGCCCAAAACCAAGACACATCTTGTACTTGCAAAAGCAACACGACAAATGATCAAACAACTCCCATTATGCACAATTTAGAAACACTATTTAATGTAACCCAAAAAGACTTTGGAGGGCATTCAACCCATTGTTTTAATTACCTCCACTGACTGCCATCCCTTGCTAATTCAGAGACTCTCCCTACTTGGAATTAAGGGAATGAATGAACATAATTTGACAGTCTGTTATTGCCCAACACCCCTACAACAAGCAGTTTAGATCATTAGGCACCACAGGTGCCCCATTTGAGAACACAAATACTAACGTATACTCTCCAATACTGTAATAAAGCCTCCAGCATGTGATAATACATTAGACCAGACAAAATAAAAGTGAGGAGGCTTTATCCAGTATCACCTGGTGTCCCAAACTCTTTTGGATAGTCTTGGGCCTCACAATCCACACCAGAATGGTGTAATTTACTGTACTCACATCTCTCCACCTGATAAAATCTAAGACCTCCCCAACATGAATTGCCCCTCATACAGCCAAGTTAAGAAAGTGGCACATGAGGTGCGTGAGTGGTAATCAAATTTTACTGTGTGACACTGAATCTCTAGCAACACCTCTTAATCTTTCCCAGGCCTTCAATAATCTGATGACAATTTAGTGCTTAGTAAAGTCTTGTATGCCCACCAGCCTAGCTAGCAATATCAGGCTTGCTACTCTCCCAACATGACACTATATAATGCACTGTTAGTCATAGCAGCCAAAATATCTCTTCCTTAAACTCAAGCAAAATGATCATATAGCTTGCAGTGCTACCTCCTAGACTTTTTTAAGTATTGTGCTATCATGAATTTCACCATAGCATATGCCATATATACATACCCCCATCGCCACACCCCCTGCTACTAATATATTCCAACTCTGAGATCGCACTACAGTGGGGATATGGATGAATTTCCAATCCCTACTGTACCATGATCTCCGTACATATAGTCAAACATACTTTTCCTTTTGTGCACGGCATTCTGATTTTCAGCAGCATTACTGCCGATAGAATGTTGTTCGCACAAATGATAGTAAACCTATATATATATATATATATATATATATATATATATATATATATATATATATATATATATATATATACACATACATACACACACACACACACACACACACACACACACACACACACACACACACACCCATAGCAACCCTGCTGCTCCCTACCAGTCATCCATAACACTTCTGTAATTTGACACTGTCTGTGCCGCTCGGACTAGAAAACAGAACCTGGGAATCTGCAAACAAGCAAGACCATCAGCTAAGATGTTGCTACTGCCTAGAATATATTTAGCAGAAAATGACACATTTATGTACAGGCTATGTATGACCAATACATGTAATAAAGACTGCATTCATTTTGATCTAGAATACTTCTTAGCAAAGACTTTCAACACTACCTGATAATCTAAATGGAAAATTGCCCTGTTGTGCAACAGATCCTGCCACACCACCACAGCCACCCAAATGGGCATGTCTTTGAGGAGAGTAATGTTCCTTTTTCTATCCTGTGAGTCACTGGGAAGTCAGTGTGCAGAAAACCACTACTCTTTAAAGTAATCCACCATCTTGTGACTCCCTTTCACATCTGGTGTACAACCATAACATGTGTGAAGCTACCCCGTTCTTCTTGCCACATGGATAACCCTTTAATGTCTGATAAGAAAATTGCCCACAAACAAAGATCTTCTTTCACTTGCCAGTGACACCCAATCTATGGTACTTCTAACCACCCCTCATCACAAGCTTGCAAGAGATCTCATTAATACCCTCCCTGGGGTCACTGCTCTACTTGAAAAATTAATAAGCCCAAGGAACTCCACGACCTCCCTAACCCTCACTCTAACATTCTTGGCTGCCAGAAATTCCACACTTCTCATCCTCAAGCAATCTAGTTTAGCCTGCAGTAATTTGATTGATGGAGATACCACATCTAACTGGGTGCCCAGGAATACTAATGCCTTAACCAGCCCTTCCATCTTGTAATGGGCCAATCACTCCCCAAACTCCTGGCAAAACTGAAGGAATCTGTCCATACCTTCCTTTGCACCCTGGTCACAATCTCCCACAATTTAAAAGTCATTTAGGTAGTTCACTACCTTTTGAGTGAGTAGTTCTTTGTTGCTAGCAGCAATTCAGAGCTTTGTAGAACTTTTCAAAACTGGCACACGCCACAGCACAGCCCATAGGCATTGTCATATCAAAATTAAATTGCCAGTTTAGCTACATAGCTAACAAAGGCCAGTCTTGTTTCTGAACTTGAAGCAATTAAATGACTGACCCTGCATCTTACTTAATGAGCCATGTTTTTTTTTTTAACTGGGTGATGATTTAGACTGCATCATCTAATGATGCATATTGCACATAAATCTCAGCTTATCAGTGTTGATATTTACAGAAGACACATGAAGAGTAGACAAGTGATGGATCAAGCCGTGTTCTTCCTGACTCGTTTTGGGAACCTAATCCATTGGAGATATTTGAATTGTCTGAAAATGGAGATTCTGAAACCAACTAGATACTTCCCCTGCTTTCACCTCCTTAGTGAGCATGTTCTTCACAATTCATGCCTTACTTTCTACTGATTTTAGATTCTTACAAGTTCTAGGAAATTTGGCCAGGACACTGGGGAACTTCTGCTACACTTTGGAACTGCTAGATGGTGCTGGATGGCTCCTACAGCAGCAAGAAAGAGGCCTAAGAGAAGCAGCAGCAGCATGGAGGAGAGGTGAAAAGCTTTGGAGAGTTTATAGATGGTAAATGAGAATTTGGAGAAAATGTGCTTGATATGGAGTATCAAAAGGTTGGTAAAGATTCCTGTTTGGTGAATGATACAAATGAGCAGTGTTTAGCTGTCATAATGGAGAATAAAGTAGAGTGGTGCAGATAACAGAGATGGTGTCGGGAGGGTTTGTATTTGATATTCTGTTGAAAATAATCAAACTGGATGATCCAGGTGATAGTTCTTCTGTTTCAAGGGGTGACATGGCAGATATCTTTTCTGGGAAGTGCTGAAGATGGCAATATGGAGAAGGAACCAGGTGATTTTATTTATTTATTTTATTTTACATTTGTTGACCGGGCTAGTCTAACTGGATACATGTCCATTTTCAGCAGAGGCCTGGGGAGATAAGCTCCACTTGAAAAGATTAACAAAAAGATAGACATAAACATAAAATGGTAAACATATAAATGCATATACAAAAAGTAATAGCAGATTATTACATTACATTTCAATCGTTGAATACAAAAATTGTTACAGAACATTATATAAATTTGCTAGTAACTCTATTCTCAAGGAAGGAAGAAAAAAATAAACTTTTTTTTTGTGGGATAGAGTAAGGAACAGATTTGGATTAGCCCATGAAAGTAGAGGTACTGGTTGAAAAAAAGCTAGGTCAGCAGTGATGATGATAGCAATGGCAGCAGAGAATGCAGTAGTTAAAACTTATGCAGTAGTGGCAGAAAGTAAAAGGGGAAAGCAGCAACAAACTGAGAAGGAGTCTGGTTCTGTAGCAGCAACAAACTGAGAAGGAATCTGGTTCTGTAGCAGCAACAAATGCTTAGTTAAAAGTTATGCAGCAATGACACCAGACAAAAAGGAAAGCAGCAACAATCTGTAAGTAAAACTTTTAAAAAGAAGAGAAGCCCAACTGTGAGAATGAGAATAAAAAATGAGACTGTAATAGATAGATAATTATGTATGACACCAATTGGTAACTGCTCTGTGTTTTAAACCTCAAGAACTTTGTTCTTTTATACATTTAGGGACAGAGACTTTTTGTGACTTAACATTTGAAACTGAGGGACTGACAACATTTCTGGAACTGTGTAACAAAAAGAAGGACATTTATCCATAGAACAATTCCTTGTTTTCTGTTAGTAGCTTAAATGTTTAAAAATATGACTTTGATGTTTAGAACTAATGAACTGGAAGAAAAAGATGTTTAAAAATGCATGCAAGTTTTGTATGAAATTGTTAACACCGTGAAAGTCAGAGATGAGAGAAAGTCATGGAATGGGTATGTTGGAAGTTGTTTTGAAATGTGAAAAAAACCCAGGATTGTTATTTTTGTGACTGATCATAGAGGGACATTAAGATATAAGATGCACTATCCAGCTTAAATGATGTTTCTTTTGTGTGAACGTTTCTCACTTAAGTAATGATTGTGACAAGATATAATGTAAACAGTATGGGGAGAAAAGACAGCTAGAAGATCTGTGGCTGAATACAGGGTGAGTAAAAAAGGGACATTTTTGGATGGACTGTCAAGAGCAAACAGTAAATAATGAAAAACAAGGGGAATGGATGAAAATATACATGAAAAGGGCAACAACAAGAAGCTGAGTGAAATGGTAAACTAGGTGAAGAAGAAACTGTAGAGGAAGAAAAAAATGGGAGGAAAAGGAGGAGAGAGTTTGCATGCAGGAAGAGAGGTGAAAAGAAAAAACTGACATTAATACTTTTTTGAAGTTCTCGCCAGTGCAAATCTGATTTTGAGGATCAATAAATATTTGTACATAAATGCTGGAAAAGTATTCAATAGGGGAAAGAGTTAAAATATGAAAATTAAAATTTTAAAGTATTCCCTTAATCTTAAAAGGAAGGAAAAGCACTATTTTCAGAGTACTTTCAGTAAATGTTACTATATCAGTAACACTAACAAGGCTAGGGATATTGGAATGGTGTGCTAAATGTGATGTGGATGTTATTATATTAGAGGATGTAAGATGCCTGACAAATGAAGAAAGACTGGAAGCAGAAAAATTGTGGAGTAGAAATGTAATGCAAAGATCAGGAAGTGAAATTTGTTCTGGAGTGCCTGTATTCTGCAATAAATAAATAAATAAATGAATAAAAATAAAACCGTGAAGATCTAGATGCAACATTGGTAAGGAAGGAAAGGTTAACTGTTGTGGATGTAATGTAGAAAGACCATCCTTATAGAATTTTAATATTGCTTACATATATAATTAATAAGGCAAGAGATTTAGACTATGTGGTGGTTAACATGAAATTATAATTTTAGGTAACTTTATTTGTGATTTAAGGGGAAGATGTAATTAGAAAGGGGAAGATGTAAAACAATGCAGGATGTAAAATGAGAGTGTATTAAAATAGGAAAGGGAATAAAAAAACAAATGGAAATTTTGGGGGAATAGAACTGAAGAGTGGTAAGGATTGAAGTTATGGAAGGATCATATAACCATGAAGGACTTCTGTAAAACTGGTCTGAGTGGTGGATTGAATCTAAAAAGAAGTATAGTTTTTTTCCAGTGACAGGATGATGTAAGAAAGGGAGAGAAAGGGAAATATGGGAAAATTTATAGAAATTTATTAGAGAATTTAAAGGAGAATGCAAAATAAAATTATGAAATGGAAAAAGAAATATATAAAAGAAACTGAGGAAAAATAAAGCATTACTATTTAGGCATATATATATATTATTTAAAAGGGAGAAGGGAGGAGGTATCTGCATATCTGGGAAATAGTAAAGGAGGTTATTAGTATAATGAGAGAAATGAAAAAGATAAAAGGAGATGTAAAAGAACACATGGGCAAATTATGGGTAGGCCTATTGTAGTACAGCATGTGGAAAACATGTATAAGAATACAAGGATGGAAAATGAGAATGGAAAGTAAATGCTTTTCTAGAATGAGTTAAGGAAGAATTTGAAAATGAAATTACTATTAGTGACTTGGATGATGTACTTAAAAAAGTAAATACTGATTCAGTATAAGGTTTAGATGGTATAGGGTATGAAATGTACAAGAAATGAATGGACTATCAAAGAGGGTATTTGTATGTACTGAATGAATGGTTAAAAAAAGGTGTTTGTCTGTGAAGAGTTATGTAGTGGAGGGTGTGGCCAAGATGGCAAGCTGGCAGCAGCATAGGATATTTGCTGTGCCTTTTTTAAACAATTTTGACAGGTTTTATCCATGAAATTCATCAGAAAATACTCAAAAGTTAACTATTATAAAGAAAACTATCTGGGATGATTTGATGAAAAATATTTATTTAAATATTTTCCTGTCAAAAATACAAATCATAACAACTACTAAGAAAAGTGAGCCATTCAAAAACAGCACCTCATGAAGAAAGACCTTCAGGTTATCCTTAATAATATACAGGACTTATCTCTGAAAATGGACAAACTTGATTCTAAAATAGATACAATTAAGGAAAATTGCAAAAAAAAAGGGGGAGGGGCAGATTGACCTAATTAATGAAGTTGTCACACAACAAAAACTTCAAATGTCTGGTATGGAAGAATCAGTTAATGACACTGATGGTAGAATAACAGAAGGAGGGAATAATATTAATGTATTCTTAAATAGAGCAACAAATTCCTGGAAAAAAATGGATGACCTAGAAAATAGAGTAAGGAAAAACAACATCAGGATGTATAGTCTTCCGGAGAAGCAAGAAGTAGACAACATTGTCAATTTTTTAAACTCTTGGTTACTTAAAACCTTCCTGAAGCCCTGTTTTTCGGCATAGGCAGGGCTAACAGATCTTTATCTACAATAACTTAAAAAAAACAATACTTCCAATCCAATATCTATAATAGTTATATTTATCTCTAGTCAGCATGAAGACATAATTCGCTGCGTGGTCTGTTTCACCTATAAAAGGGGATGCTGTTATTAGATTTGACAGTGACTACTCTTCTTTGGTACTTTCAAAAAGAAAAGCATGTATTGCCCTTTTAAAAACCCTTAAAAATCTGGAAAAAAAAAATCATCTGCTGTACCTAGAAAAATTAAGTTTGTTTTTACCAGATGGA